>NC_056728.1:1643608247-1643623247 GCF_019279795.1 Protopterus annectens | reverse complement strand
ACAGGAGGGGTCCCAGAACCAATCCCAGTGGAATGCCACTAGTTATGGGTCTGCTGGAGGAGTTGGAGTCCCCTATTTTGACCGTATCTCAAACTAGGGATGTTGGGTCCCCAACATACGAGAATGTAGGAAGGGTGCCACCTGCACAAAATAGTTGAGGTTCACTGCAAAGTGGCTAATAGCAAATTTATTGTAGGGTTTTGGTACTCACTCGCTGAAAGTTCTTTTAGCAGATTGGCATGATTCTTTATTGTGGTCAAGGCATAAGGTTTTAAGCAATAGTTTTTGGGATTTAGAAGTTAAGCATTTGTGGAAGAGGCTTCCTTAGTGGAAGTTTCTATCTGAAATTTATTTGTTTTATGTTATTTGCATGTGTTTACTGTGAAAGTCTGACTGAACCAAATTCCTTTACAGTGGAGGCCCTGGGAGAAAAGTTTGACAGTAAGCATTAACAGTACATAAAATATTTAGACGTGTAATTTGTTTTACAGTATTGAACTTCAGGTGATAGTATATACAGTCTAGTGAAAAGAATGCTGTAGTAACATTTTAGAACACAATATCACTTCAAGAAGTACTTGAATCAAGTACACGAAATGGGTTTTATCTTGTCTTAAGACTTATTTCTGTCAAGATGGAAAGTTTTGGATTATTATTTAAAGAAAAGTAGAAGATTGAGGTTTACCTCTGTAACTGTCACATTGACAACCAATCCCTGAAAATCAATCTGGTAGTTAACCAGTGTTGACAGTGAGCTGTCATTTGATCACTGCATATCCACTGTTGTCTGGAATTCCTTTCTCATCACATAGTTTACATATAATGGTATTGCTCCCAGGTCCAGGGATGTAATAGTTCGACACTACACTGCACACATTAGTCCAGTTATTTATTTATTTTTTTATTTATTTATTTAAATTTGTTGACCGGAAGTGTCCGACTGGACGTTGGTCCATTTTCAGCGGAGGCCCGGGGAGAAAAGCTCCACAGTAAAATAAACAGACAGTAGTTACATTGGATTACATAGTGATTAACAATTTAACATAGAAATTACTTACAACATATTTACAGATGAAGAACATAGTACATCAGTAGACAACTAGAATCTTTATCTGTGAAGTACATAACAGGCATTAACAAATGTAACAACGAGAGGTTCCTGCTGTATAATAAGTACTAGGCTTATGAGCATCTGAGCTTGCTATCATCAAGGTAGTTAGTGGAGGTGAAAGGTAGTAGTTGGATGGGGTGGATGATATTAGAGTGGGAGTTGCAAGGGCATAGCCAAGCATGTTTTTAGGTGCGCTTTTAATAAAGTTTTGAAGTTGGTGCATGATGGTACGGAGGTAATTGTGGGTGGGAGTGAGTTCCATAATTTGGCTATGACGCAAGATAATAGTGCTTCACCAGCAGAGTTATTGGCTTTAGTGATCTGCAAGTGATTTTTGTTGCTGGATCTTAGTGGTCTGGTGGTGCGATAGGGTTGGAGTAGATTCTGGAGGGATGGGACATTTAGTGGATGGTTTACTAGTTTGTGGGTGAGTGAGAGTTGATACCACTGAAGGAGGTGAGGGAGTTCAAGCCAGCCCAGTTCAGCAAGTGAGAGACAGTGGTGACTACGGTAGGATGCCCCTGTGGCATTGAATATAATGTTCTTTTTGGTAGTATACATCCAAATGCTTGTCACAACTGGAATTTTGTATCAACCTTTGTTCGGACATTGTGTGGTCAAGGATTTAACTGGAATGGTTGGATTGGCATTTACATCTTATTATATCTAAAACCAGGACTATTGTGGTATTTTTGTATGTTTTCTCATAACGTTACATTGTACAACCTTGGCGGTCACGATTTTGGGACTCTCTCAGCCGAACATACATATTGTTGGACATTTATTGGGACAATCATTCACACCAGGTTTAATCATTTATATGGACCCATCAAGGTTGTAGTACATATTTATTGATGTACGTGATACATTTATCTACACGGCCTGATTTGGATTTTTATAGTGTATATTGGCATCTATTTCTAATTTTGACGAATGGTCAAATGTTTATCATTTATAAATATTAGTATAAATGTGTAACGTATGTTTTTCCATATACATGGCATGGAATGTGTGGCTTAAATACATCATGATTTAATGTTAGTTAGGGCTTGATATCGGCCATCTTGGTTTGTACTTTACACAAGATTAGACGACTAATAAGTCACAATTTTCAGTTTTTGTGTTTATCATCTTTGGTTGCCTATTACGAGGGAGCAATCTATGAGGTGTTTGATACTTAGGGCCAACTGTTTATTTTCTGCAAATGTTCAGTTAACATATGTGTTTTTTACCTACAGACTTTTGGATGGTGCATGTGTATTGCATCAGAATACAATGGTAGTTTGGTCTTGATATTGGCCAATTTGTTTTGTATTCAATATTGGACTAATTATTCCAAATTTTTTGGCTAGTTCATTTGGCAGTATTATATTTCTCTTTTTCTTAATTTTTTCATATATATATATATATATATATATATATATATATATACACACACACATATTTGATTGGCAGGGGACCATTCCATGTAAACAAACACATTCGTTAGGGGTTTTGTAGTATATCGACTTGGGGAGGTAAATGCTATCGCTATCCTCTTGGGGTAATGACTGCCCATACTCCCCCATTCTATTGGTAAAATTTTTTCATTTAGTTTGTTTGTTTTTCTTTTCCCAATTTTGCTGACAGCCTCTGAATATTCGGCACACATTACTACTCTGTGACCACATATAGGTTCCGGCAAGTAATTGTAACCCGGTATTATGGGCAGGAATAGACTCATAGGTATAGGCACAGCGATAGTTTTACTATAGGCTGTTATTTTATAACCTTTTGGCACCATTAAATTGTCAGTTGTTGATGTGGGAACCACTGGATATTGCAATAATGGCATTATGGTATGCAGATTTATGAATGTGGTGCAATGCAGTAAGTGATCTTTGGCTGATACTGTCTTTTTCCTGTTATCTGGTAATAGCTCTTTGTGTTAACCTTTTGGTTACATGTCTACCTTGAACTACTTGCCTAACCCTATAAAAAATCATTTTTCTGGGTATTTGTGATATCAACCTTATCACTGAATACACATTATTGGCCAAATATCCAATCATTTAGTATTGTCTTTGTGTGCCTTATATATTTTGGCTGGTGTTCAACAAAAATGGAAATTTCTCAGCTTTTACCAGGCCTAGCCTCTGATCATGACGACCTGGCTATATTTGGCCTAGGTCAAGTTAATTCAGGGGAATTAGAGGCATTTTCTTTACCCCGAGGACAGCTGTGAAGTTTTGTTTTCCAACTTGAATAAAGGTATGTGGACATTGCGCAGCAATCTCTAGCACCACAAACTATTCAAGGCATATATGGCCAAGAATATCACCCCTAGAGCTCTTAGGATTCATACACAACCCTTGGTAAGCAACCCTGACGACATCTTACTTAAAGCATGGGCAGATGCCCAACACAAAGCCACTATGGAATTTGTTCAGATTTTAACTGCACATTTTGACCTTGATTCAGAAATTATCAATGTTACCAAGTAGGGGACGAACTTATTAGGTTCGAGGGCCAACCTGAATATACTTCTTGTTTTAAAGAATTAAGTACTGATTTATTAAAACTGGAGGAACAATTAAAAGAAAGGAAGAGGAAGAAATTCCTCAGGGACTTGGCAGACTATGAAAGAGGTGATCCGTTTAATAAGGACAAAACCAAGAGGGTACGATTTTCACAGCAACCAAAAAACATGGCCAAGAGAAAACGGCCATGTCCTGTCCTCACAAAATCATCAGTCTCTGGTCCCGATACTACTGGGAATG
Organism: Protopterus annectens; assembly: GCF_019279795.1. Taxonomy (NCBI): domain Eukaryota; kingdom Metazoa; phylum Chordata; order Ceratodontiformes; family Protopteridae; genus Protopterus; species Protopterus annectens. Next base: position 1,643,619,377 of record NC_056728.1, on the reverse strand, counting down.
ATTCCTCTTCCAGTTATGAACCGAATATCTCTGGTCCTTCAGGCTCACCAGCTCATAAACGTACTAACAACAGTGTCCCTTTAGGACCAAACGCAGAAGGGGAGGGAGGAAACACCAACAGGGTAGACGACATGCAGACACTGAAAATGATTATCATGAAACAATAAATGTTTTTAATATTTCTTCCTGTACCCTTACTGAAGTGAGACCAAAATACTCAATAAAGGTCTTTCATTCATCCCTGGTTTCTTTGTGTCCGAGGACAGTTTTGTGGGTGATGTCTTGAGATTTTGTAGAAATTTGAATCTACAAACTACAGATACACAACAGGAGTTCAGATATCATAGCTCGACCTTTATGCCACCTACCCATCATACTGCTTCTCTATTTCAGAAATCAATATTCAAAGATCTACACTTTCATGCCAAAGAAACTAGGGTGAAACCAAACAACATATCCAGGGCAGAAATGGAGGTGATTTCACGATTGGCAAATAACAATCAGCTGGTTATATCGATGGCTGATAAAGGGGGTGCTGTTGTGGTCCAAGATTGGACCCAATATGATAGTAAGGCAAAAAAAAACTTTTGGATGGCTGGTATTATTCACATTTGACTATTGATCCCACTCCTCTCCAAGAAACAAATTGATTAATTTTTATTATCAGCTAGTGATGAAGGGATAATCTCACAAAGTACTTTACAACATCTTAAAGTGAATTAACCGACACATCAATATATATACTTTTTGCCCAAAATACATAAGGATGCTACCAATCCCCCTGGAAGGCCCATCGTTTCAGGCAGGAATTCTTTAACGGAACCACTTTCTATTTTTTTAACCAGACACCTGAAGCCCCTTCTTAAATGGGTACATGCCCAAATACAGGATACCACAGAATGTCTGAGTTTGATTTCGGATACACAGTTGAAACCAGGTTGGTTGCTCTGTACACTGGATGTTAAAGCACTGTATATCAACATACCACATTGGGCTGATATAGATTTGCCCTAGAACACTGGTTATATAAATCTCAACTATACCAACCTGGTTTCAACACTTTCCTTATCCTTTGTGAATATGTTCAAAATAGACATTTGGAGGAGGTACTGTGTGGAGATCGGATGTTGAATATTTACATGAGTTTGTAAACTATCTTAACGAAAACAGATGGGGTATTGAATTTATGGTGAATTGTGATCCTAATAACATCATTTTTTTGGATGTCAGTATAAGTAGAAATATTGATGCCACTCTTTCTACTCAGGTTCACCATAAATTTCCACAATATAACTCCATCCTCCATGCCACCAGCTTCCATCCCCCTCACATTTGTCAAAATATTCCGAAATCTCAGTTTATCTGTGGCAAACGTATCTGTTCTGAAGAAGAAACTTACAGCCTATATTATTTATTTATTTATTTAAATTTGTTGACCGGGAGTGTCCGACTGGACGTGGGTCCATTTTCAGCGGAGGCCCGGGGAGAAAAGCTCCACAGTAAAATAAACAGACAGTAGTTACATTGGATTACATAGCGATTAACAATTTAACATAGAAATTACTTACTATTATATATGTCTGACAAAATAGGGTCTGCTGAATCTCTTTATAAGAGACAGAAATCACCTCTTAGCTAGCCTGTATTACACTGGGAAAAGGGACAAGTCTTTGAGTCAATCTGCATAGTTTAGGCCTTTGATTTCTTTTTTTTTTTTTTTTTTTTTTAAATTTCTTTTTATTGACTTTTAGTTATAACAAAACAAATCATACAAAACTATAATACATTATAAAATATGTAAATAGAAGTCACTCTACAAGAACTAACTATATACAAAACCCATCTATGCGAGGTCCCTAACAAGAAGGTTTAAATGCAGAGTATTTATGTTAGTATAAACTCATACACCATTCTCCAAGTGTCCCTCTGTGTAGGATTTAGCCTCATGGAATACCACAGATATTTGTGGGCAGAAATATGCTTCCCAGCAATCTTTTGGAGACCTTCCCAAGAAAGAGTCGATCTGTCCCTCCAATTTAAGGTGATATAGTATTTTATCAGCATAAAAGAAGTTATAAGAAAGTGTATATTCTTAACGTCCTTCCCTTCCGGGGGTATATGGAGAAGGGCAAATTGCCAAGAGAGCGTAGATTTTTCATAGCCCATTATTTCTAGTTTGACTCTGAGGGCACACCAAAGCCTGTAAGCGCACTTGCAACTCCAAAAGATGTGCATGATATCTGCCTCCATCGAGGGCAGAATTGGCAAAAGGGAGGATTTCATTGTACATCTTGTTTAGTAAAGCTGGGGTATAGTATGCGTTATTTATTAACATAAGTTGGGTATATCTGAACTTTAGCAGGGGTATAGCTTTGGAAAATTTTCGAATGGCTTGGGCAATGGACTCAGAAGAAATCGAGGGTCTTGTTTTAACCAAAATCACAATGGATAGCATCTTTCGAGCATCTGATTGCAGAGATTAGTTTATAAGCGTGAGAAACCATTTTCTTTTTACGAGTTAGAAGATTCCATAATACCTTACATAATTCTAATTGGTATTCATGAATGTCGATACCCGCCCAAAATCTACTACAAATATCTTTTAATTGCCTAATCATGATGGAGTATTTGAGCGGAAGCTTAAGTCTGTTTCTGATGGAAGACGTATCATCCATCTTTAGTGAAAAGAAGTCAAGGACGGTTTTATTTTTGATCAGGGGGTATGGATTCAAATTAATCATATTCTCGTTTAGTTTAATGTTAGGATTAAGGTGTAAAGGTTGAAAAAGAAGAAAAGGTAAATGTAGGTTTAAGGATTTAAACAGGTTTTGTACATTTGATTTGGGACCATAGGTCATTTTGAATTTTATACTTTCTTTTGGCTGTGATATCTAAAAAAGGAAGTGCCATGGGATTAATGGAAAGCGATTTGATATAATTGTGATAAAGCTTGACCCAAGATGGACTCCAGGCCATTAATTCTTCTCTAAAAGTGGCGATGTTAATTATTCTACTGCTTCTAATTATTTCGTACATTAGTCTAAAATCTGGAAGACCTAGACCACCTTTATCCTTAGGGTAAACTAATTTTTGATAGGTTATTCTGATGGGTCTCGGGTGCCATATAAATTTCAAGAGAGATGTGTGTATATTATTAAAGCTTTTATTATGTATCAGAGTGTTGGTAGCATTCAGGACGTACAGCAGTCTCGGTAGAATATTCATTTTGATAATGGCTACTCTCGAGAAAACCGGCAGTTTTAATTGAATCCATCTTTCTAGGTCCTTTTGTATCAAGTTCCAACACCTCGATATCCCCTCATGTTGTTGCATATTTCCATCTGTCTTAAAGGATATACCTAGGTATTGTAGGTGGTCGTTAACTTTTATATTAGGCAGGGATCTTTCACTAGGTAGTTGAGTAAATGTTAATTGGGAAGATCGTTGTCTTATCTAAATTTACTTTATAATTTGAGAATTTGGAAAAAGTTTGTAAGGTATTATTAATTTTGTTAATATCAGAGTTGGGAAGGGAATAGTAAATATTCAAATCATCCGCATGAATAGGGGTATTTCGGTATTGAATAACCTTGGAATATAATGGAATGTTCTCTGCTTAATTAGCAGAAGCAGAGGTTCTATATAGAGGTTGAATAAAAGTGGCGATAAGGGGCAACCCTGCCTAATCCCATTATTAATCTCTATCCTCTTTGAGGTATTCTTGTTTATTTGTAACGTAGTATATGCATTTTTATAAAGAGTGTTAAGAATGTGGATAAACTGTGCTGGGAATTTAAATCTTTGTAAAACAGAGATCAAGAATTTTTTGTTTATTCTGTCAAATGCTTTGGATGCATCAATAGCGAGGGCGTAAATGGGGGTACGTTTAATCATTGATAAAGAAGACATAGCATTTAGGGTGAGGGTCTGGTCAAATGTTTGTCTGTGGTTTATGAAGCCTGATTGTTCCGGAGAGATGATTTTATTAATCACTGATTTCAATCTATTCGCTAAAATTGCTGCCAAAATCTTAATGTCTATATTAATAATAGAGATGGGTCTATAGTTATTAGGATTGGTATTGTCTTTATTCGGTTTGGGAATTAGAATAGTTCTAGATGCATTTAAGTGGGGGTCGCAAACATCCTTCTGAATAATGAAGTTAAAAAGGTGGCATAGAATGGTTGTTAGTTTATGACTAAAGGATTTATAAAATTCGGCTGTGAAGCCATCCGGTCCTGGTGCTTTATTATTTTTAAGGTTATTGATCGCAGACATAGTATCTCTTTGATTGATCTCGGCCGCCAATAAAGATTGATGTTGTTCTTCTATATTTGGTATTGTTAGTTTGTCGAGGAATAGCTTTAGTTCATGTTCATCAATAATACTGGGGGTGGGGTTGTAAACTTCTTCATACATCTCCTCAAATATTTTTATTATGTCTTGTGTATTACAGATATATTTTTGATGAACCTTAATTTTTGAGATGGGGGGTAAGTTATTATGTTGGTTAATTAATCTCGCTAAAAACCTAGAAGGGAGCTGAGCCCAGTGTGAGTAATTAGCCAAGGTTTTGATTCGTGGAATGATAGGTTTTCAGCTTGAAGGGATACTAGTTTTATCTGTAGTTGGTTAATCTCCCTCTCTAATTCCAATGAGTATTTTTTTTGAATTCGTGCTTCTAGAGATTTTAATTCTTCCTGTATATTCCTCTCTTTAGATATATAATTATTCCTGTGATAAGCAGATTTATTAATTAATACCCCTCTGATCAGCACTTTGGTGGTAGCCCATGAAATATCAAACGGAGTGTTGATGTCTTTAATGGCAAGAATACATTGGTCTAATAATGTATCGATTTCTTTCTTAATATCAGACTTACTTAGTAGATTAGGGTTAAGTTTCCAACATCTTAACAGATTACTTGGGGGGGTAGATCGGGATTGATCTATAGTTAGAGTAATCTTTGAATGATCAGACAGTGATCTCGGTTCGATGCGGACAGTGGATTTAAATTTCGAAATATGTCGGAAATTAGAAAGAAGTCCAGCCTGGACCAGGACTTGTGACACTTGAGAAAAAGGTATATCCTTCATTATTCAGATTGTCAGAGTTACTGCGGTAGGGTCAAATAGATTAAAGTCATTTTAAATTCGAAATAGCGGTGGAAGCCTGTAAATTATAAGAGGTTAGGTTATTAGATCTGTCTAGAATTGGATCCTGGATAGAGTTCCAATCTCCCCTACTATAAAGTAGTGTCCAGGAAGTTATGAAGGATGTTGTATAGGTTCATTATAAATTTATGTTGGAGCGCATACAGGGGCATATAAGTTTAAGACCATGATAGGTTTATCCAAGTTGTCTATTTTAGTTACAAAGTAGCACCATCGTCCTTCAGGGTCCGAGTCTTGTTTTAAGATAGTGTGATAAAAGGAGTTTTTAATAATGATAGCTACTCCTGCTTTATTAGTACTATTCCCGCTGCTATAATATCCTTAATCCATTTTTTTATTTATAGTGTTCCACTGTTCTTTTAACAAATGCGTTTCTTGTAACAGAATGCATTCTAAATTGGTTCTGAATACCAGATGAAGGATTAATTTTCTTTGCTATCAGATTGTAAACCTTTAACATTCCATGAGGCTATCCTCCACATGCCAATCTTAACATTTGTAGGAAACAGTAGAGGTTAATCCTATCTATGATATAAGAGTTTGGTGCAGAGGGCATAGACATGAACAATCTATTATTCAGCAATAGATGGGTGACTCCTCCAGCGTTCATCCAGTGCCTAACCACTTCTTCCTTCTTCCTGGAAGAGACTGGAATACATATAACATTTGAACAAGTTTCATTCAGTACAAATAACATTTTTACAACTACTAGGATAAAACACATGTATGATACAAGCAATATGTATCCCAGCTTACTGAGCACAATTGTACAAAGGCAAGAGAGCTAAACTGTCTCTAGCAATACTACTGACCAACTCATTGAGAGCAAAACCAAAATGTAAAAAGATACTACAACTTTTTGTTTATATATGACAGCAAGACTTCCTAGATTTATTTAGTATGTTCAGAAACCTGTTAGTATTGGCTCAAGTTTTGTTTCCCCATGAGACAGGCGCTTTTGATCAAATCAGTCTTGTGGGTAAAGGTCCACATAAAATATATGCTCTATGCATCTCTATAGTGTTCAATCTAACTTCTTTATATCTATTTGTGAGTGGTAGTCATAAGATATCTTTATATTCCAAGGAAATTTCGTCCCAGTCTTCGGGTGATTCTCTGATTGAATCACTGAATTGAACAACAAAAAGGAGATTGTTATAGGAAGTATCAACTCTCAAAAATGAGCCTTAAAGGATGTATCCTATTATTTCCCTTCCCATGACCTCTCCTGATCTAGGGGTCATTGGCACTACCGAGTTAATTTTAAACTTGCATGGATATTTGAATATTAGTCCTATTTCAGGGATTATTGGTGGATACCAGTGTTGCCTCCGTCCTATAAGAGCACCTTGCTCAAGGCTGTGTAGTTATTCTTGTGTTGTGCGGAGCCCACTACATTCCCCACCTTTCAAGCTGTGAGACCGTAGATAGAGAAGCCTAACTCCATATGAAAACCGGAACATCATTGAAATGCATGGGCAATTCGGGGAGCCCCGTTCTTACTCATGACATATGTACTACTTGCATCTAACCCTACCACTGTATGCAACTATATTTGTCCTCTAATTGATCTCAGTCGTTTTTCCTTCGAGGTGAAATAACATGCTGTCATCAACTCGTCAGTGGAGGTAAGGCCTTTGATTTCTTTATAATGACTATAATGAAAGCCACATGTATTTGTATTCTAGGAGCAATGCTGTCATATAAAGGTTTATAAACAAGAAACTCCTCATGAATATAAACATGAGATTTAAAGTTAGGGGCTACGGGGTTGCTTTTGTTCATCGGGCGTCCAATACTGTGGATGGTTTGGCCAGGAATGAACTCCTCCACTATAAAGACAAAAACAATAGTGATGGTCTGCCATCCGTTTCATAACTACATAGGCAGAAATACAGATTCATTGAGTCATAGTGTTAGTCGCCACTGGAATATGGTGGCTGACCAAACGTTATCTACCCTATTACCAGCTAGATGTTCTTTTACTTTTAAAAAAGGTAAAAATTTAGGTTCATATTTCAGTCATTATAAGCATCTCCTGTCTGACATGCTGTTGTCACAAACAACCCTCCTAGGTGACAAGTTAGTTGGCTGTTTTCCCTGTGGACATTGTTCCAGGTTTATTAAATCCAAAACATTTAGTAGTCCGAATACCAACCAGGTCTTTGATATATCATTCTATGACAGCTGCCAGTTTGACTGGGTTATATACTAGGCCACATGTCATTGCTCGGCATTTTATGTGGGGCAAACCTCACGTCCTGCAAAATTTAGGGTGGGGGAGCATCTTAGTGAAATTAGAGACAGTAAAATTACCAATGCATTATTTAAGCACACTCTTCTACATCCAAGTGCTTCTTTCAGTTTTATTATTGATAAAATTAGAGCACCAAGATCCAATAAAATGGGCTGGCATGACATTTTAAACAAAAAAGAGAAGAAATGGATTATTAAACTTGGGGGGTTTATTCCCCCCTGGAATTAACGAGCATTTATAATCATTGTTTTTGACTGATTGAATTAAGACTATATAAGGAGTGTATTGTATCTTGCTTCTTTCCACTGAGGAAGGCATTGTAACCATTTGCCGAAACCGGTTTGTGCACTCATTCTACCTGATTGATATGTTGTTTGCACTATCATCAGATTAAAGAAATCCTGATGCTACAGCTGCTGGTCTAATTTTTCTTTTACAACTGGAATGACCACATTGCTTTTTAACTAAAAGAAATCAAGGGCCTAAACTATGCAGATTGTCTCAAAGACTTGTCCCTTTTCCCAGTATAATACAGGCTAGCTGAGAGGTGATTTCTGGCTCTTATAAAGAGATTCAGTAGACCCTATTTTGTCAGACATATATAATAGTAAGTCCAGTGATAACGTAAACACCTGCTGAAGGGATCCCAACCTGTTCTTCAGTTTAAATAAAACATGTTAGAGGGATATATATGCATCTAACATGTTTTACTTAAATTGCAGAACAGTTAGAGGAATATATATGCATGTCGGTCACGGTGGTGTAGCAGTTAGTGTTGTCTCCTCACAGCAAGTGGCTCTTCAGTTCGATTTATGCATGTAACATGTTTTATTTAAATTGCAGAACAGTTAGAGGGATATATATGCATGTCGGTCACGGTGGTGTAGCAGTTAGCGTTGTCTCCTCACAGCAAGTGGCTCTTCAGTTCGATTTATGCATGTAACATGTTTTATTTAAATTGCAGAACAGTTAGAGGGATATATATGCATGTCGGTCACGGTGGTGTAGCAGTTAGTGTTGTCTCCTCACAGCAAGTGGCTCTTCAGTTCGATTTATGCATGTAACATGTTTTATTTAAATTGCAGAACAGTTAGAGGGATATATATGCATGTCGGTCACGGTGGTGTAGCAGTTAGCGTTGTCTCCTCACAGCAAGTGGCTCTCCAGTTTGATTCTCGGCCGGAGTGCCTTCTGTGTGCAGTCTGCATGTCTTCCCTGCAATCGACTGAACATTAAAAGACACGCAGGTGTGTGTGTGTGTGTGTGTGTGTGTGTGTGTGTGTGTGTGTGTGTGTGTGTGTGTGTGTGTGCCTTCTCTGAAGCTTGGGCACCGGGCTGGCAACTTGACACTATAAAAATTTACTGCCAGTCATAAGCGGACCAGTGATCCGCTGTGGTGACCCAAAACTAGGAAAAGCCGAAAGAGAAGAGGGATATATATGCATCACATAAATACCTCTTCTATGGAACTATCTTCCATTCCACCTAAAGCAGAGTACTTCTCTTAATCTGTTAAAATGTAATTTGAATGAATGGCTAGGTAAGCACAAATTCCCCCCCGATTTAGTACCCCTGTCTTACATCTTGTATTAGTATTATGGATTTCCAATTTGCTGTGTATTCTTCCCTTTGCATGTAATAGTATACTTTGCATTACGCTTCCCTGAAGTATTCATACAAGTGTCGGACGCCCAGTCCTCCTTCCTCAGTTGGTAGGATCACGGCCTTTCAGCTTACTCTTGGATGTTTGTTATCCCAGATAAATTCAAATATCTTTCTCCTGAGATGTTCCCAATATTTTTTCCTAGGATCGTACAGAAAAGCCTGTGCCACATATAATATCCAAGGGTCAACAAACATTTTAATACCTATATTTACTGGTCCAGATCATATATATTTAACTGCCAGTTGCTCAAACTATTATAGTTCTTAGAATTCAGCTACTCCAAGTACTCTTAGGAGAGTCGTCTGCTTTCCTGTTTATCTGTACCTGTAAGATTTTTAAAGTGCAGTGGCCCCAAAGCGTACGAGACCACTGAATTAACTCCCAAGTCAGTGTATCATAGGATACCACTGCACTATCCCCCAAGTCCGTGTATCGTAGTATAATATTGCTCTAACTCCCAAGTCATTGTGTATCATAGGATACCACTGCACTAACTCACAAATCAGTGTATCTTAGGATACCACTGCACTAACTCACAAGTCAGTGCATCTTAGGATACCATTGCACTATCCCCCAAGTCCGTGTATCATAGTATAATATTGCTCTAACTCCCATGTCACTGTGTATCATAGGATACCACTGCAGTGACTCACAAGTCAGTGTATCATAGTATAGGATACTGCTGCACTAACTCCCAAGTTAGTGTATCATAGGAAGCTACTGCACTAACTGTCAAGTCAGTATATCGTAGGGAAACCACTGAACTAACTCCCAAATTAGTGTATCATAGGATAAGATACTGCTGCACTAACACTCAAGTCAGTGTATTGTAGGATACCGCTGCACTAACTCACAAGTCAGTGTATCAAAGGATACCAGTGCACTAACCCCCAAGTCAGTGCATCGTAGGATACCACTGCACTAACTCATAAGGCAGTATATCGTGGGATGCCACTGCACTAACTCACAAGTCAGTGTATAGTTTACTGCTGCTGCCTTTGTTTTGTCTATATTAATCTTGTACCCTGAAATTTTCATAAACCTTTCTATTAAATCAAGTAGTCTATAAATGCCTTCATCTGGATTAGTGAGAAACAATATGACATTGCCTGCAAACAATGCCATCTTCTCTGTTTTTCCTTCTCTCTTCAAATTCCATCACTGTCTACTTGACACTCTTATCTACTGTGTTAGTGGCTCAAGAATAGAGCAAACAACAATGGAGAGAGAGGGCAACCCTGCCTGGTACTTCTTATTTCTGTTTCTTCAAAAAGCTTTTCATACATCTTGATCTGTGCTGTTGCCCCCATGTAGACTTTTCAAAATAGTCCTCATTTGCCTGGAAACTCAAATCTTATTCCCCACAGGAAGTCCCAGTGAACCCTGTCAAATGCTTTCTCCACATCTATACCCAGCAGTACCAACTTTTTCTTTCCTGCTGTCCACCTCTTTGTGTATCAGGTGCAGTTTTATGATGTTGTCACTGGTTTGTCTGCCTCTCGTAAACCTACACTGATCTTCATCTATTAGTCTTGGGAGTATTTTAGATGTTGTGTCAGCTGTTACGGCCATGAGCGCCTTATAGTCATGCTTAAAGATTGAAATTAGTCCACATGCTCCCAGACTGCTTGGCTCCTTCCCCTCTTTGCATGTTAATGTTGTCATCACATTTTCCAGGACTTGGGTATTCTTAAATTAAGTAGCACCTCATTAAATAATTTCTACCCTTTAAGTAAAATTTCCTGTCTATATTTCCTCCAACATTCTGTGAGAATCCCATCTGATCCCAGAGTTTCCCCTGATGCTTCTTGACTTAATTATTCCTTTCTTCTCTTGATATAGGTTTATCTAATCTTTGCCATTGAGTATCTGTAAGTGCCTTAAGCTCTAGTCCTTCTGAAAACTTTAAAGTATCCTTTTTCCCCATTTCTTAGTTGTCAACAGTACACTTGCTTAATCTTAGTTGTCAACAGTACACTTGCTTAAAATTGTCCTCAAATACTTCCCGTATCTCTTTCGCTCTTCTAACCATC
>NC_056728.1:1643403247-1643603247 GCF_019279795.1 Protopterus annectens | reverse complement strand
GACATCATTGGATGAAAAGACTGTATAAAAAGAAAAACACACTTTTAAATGCACTTCAGAATACATAGAAAGGTGTGTATTTTTGAAAATGCTGAAGAGTGAGGTAAAATGTGAGGAAAGGAAGAAAAAAAAGTAACGTGTATGGAATGGGAAGCCCAATAGTGTGTGTGTGTGTGTGTGTGTGTGTGTGTATATGTATGTATGTATGTATGTATGTGTATGTAATGGGAAGCCCAAGACAGGGAGAAGGACTGGAGGGTGTGTGTGTATCAAATGGGAAGCCAATGATAGGTTAATTGACTGGAGGGTGCGTGTGTGTGTGTATGTGTATGGAATGGGAAGCCCACGATAGGTAGAAAGACTGGAGTGTGTGTGTGTGTGTGTGTGTGTGTGTGTGTGTGTGTGTGTGTGTGTGTGTGTGTGTATGGAATGGGAAGCCCATGATACGTTAAAGGACTGGAGGGTGTGTGCGTGTGTATGGAATGGGGAGCCCAAGATAGGGAGGAGGACTGGAGGGTGTGTGTGTGTGTGTGTGTGTGTGTGTGTGTGTGTGTGTGTGTATGGAATGGGGAGCCCAAGATAGGGAGAAGGACTGGAGGGTGTGTGTGTGTGTGTGTGTGTGTGTGTGTGTGTGTGTGTGTGTGTGTGTGTGTGTGTGTGTGTATATGTGTATGGAATGGGGAGCCCAAGATAGGGAGGAGGACTGGAGGGTGTGTGTGTGTGTGTGTGTATGGAATGGGGAGCCCAAGATAGGGAGGAGGACTGGAGGGTGTGTGCATGTGTATGGAATGGGGAGCCCAAGACAGGGAGAAGGACTGGAGGGTGTGTGTGTATGTAACGGGGAGCCCAAGATAGGGAGAAGGAATGGAGAGTGTGTGTGAGTGTGTATGGAATGGGGAGGCCAAGACAGGGAGAAGGACTGGAGGGTGTGTGTGTGTGTGTGTGTGTGTGTATGGAATGGGGAGCCCAAGATAGGGAGAAGGACTGGAGGGTGTGTGTGTGTGAGTGTGTATGGAATGGGGAGGCCAAGACAGGGAGAAGGACTGGAGGGTGTGTGTGTGTGTGTGTGTGTGTGTGTGTGTGTGTGTGTGTGTGTGTGTGTGTGTGTGTGTGTGTGTGTGTGTGTGTGTGTGTGTGTGTGTGTGCGTGCGTGCGTGCGTATGGAATGGGAAGCCCAAGACAGGCAGGAGGGTGTGTGTGTGTGTGTATGGAATGGGAAGCCCAAGATAAGGAAAAGGCCTGGAGCGTGTGTGTGTGTGTGTGTGTGTGTGTATGGAATGGGAAGCCCAAGATAGGTTAAAGGACTGGAGGGTGTGGGTGTTTTGTGGGGGCTGAAACAGTTGGTCTAATTCATCATTCACCTAAATCCAGACCTATATATAGAGTTGTTGTAATGCGTCACTGTTGCAACTAAATGCTAGCAACTGTAAATGTCCATCTGTATGATGGTGATGGGCCAGCTTAGTGTGGTACATTTACCTGCTACAATGTAAGAGCATTGCAGCTACAGGTCAGTCTCTGCTTACTACTCCTAAGTGTTTGCAGAATGAGCTAAAAGTTTGCTTGGGAGGGGCATCAATGATAGAATGATACTTAGACTAGAAGTGCCTAGGGGGGCCCCCAACTTGACATTTGCTGGGGGCCCTCAAAAGGCTAACACCAGCCCGGGATAAGTAAGAAGGGTGACTGTACTGCCTTGATTGTTTGTAGGGAACTGTTTATATATAGACAGCAATGCTTTCCATAAAGGTTTTTAGCTCTTCATTTGCCTTGCAAGATGGAAATAAGGTTTAAGAATATCCAAACATAATCTCAAATCTTGATATGAAATAGATAGTCATTGGCATTATTCATTTGGATTATTGCTGATGTAGACGCATCAAAATGTTATAGAGTGGTGTATGCTTCTGCTGATTTTTACAAGATCTTTCTTGGGGAATATCTGTGCTTCTCAAATCATTCTAGCCTAAGAACAAGATGTTCTTCGTTTTCCATTGCTGCAGTCCTTACTATTGGGTATAGTCCGCGTCCAGTCGGCCCGAATACCAGAGTATAAGGCTGACGTCGGTCAGGGCGCATTAGACTGACGTCAGTACGTCAGGGTACTAATGCGCATGACCGACGTCATATCCTCAGTCTTTTTTGCCGCATGGTCCGATGCAGAAGCAGTTTTGCGAGTGCAGGTTGGCGTTCTGAAATATTTCCGAAACCGGAGTTTCAGACCGAAACAGAGTTGGCTAAGTACCCCGTTGGGGAACATTTTGGTTTTTTCTTGCCTCAGTATTTTACCGGATGTCAGAAAAAGTGAATAACTGTATTTCTTGTGGGAAACAGATACCTCATAGGGATTACCATACCTTGTGTATACCTTGTCTAGGGCCTGAGCACGACGTTGTTGGTTGCCGCTCTTGTGCTAGGTTTAACAAACGCACTATTAAGAGGAGGTTAGACTGTGCCAGGTTAGTGTTTGGGAAGCGTTGCAATTATAAAATGCCGTCGGATGCTCCGGCCCGCTTCCAAGAAGCGCAAGGACAAAACAGTGAAGCCTAGGGTTGATGAACCGGCAGTCCCGGACGCCGGTTCTTTAGAAGGCTCAGTGGAGCCAGAGGTTTTGCCAGGAGTTTCCATGGAGTCTCAGGCAGAAACTTTACTGTTACAGGATGTGCCTTCTCAGGAGGTAGGCCAGGCTGAGGGGGCTTCTCAGGTAACTGTTCTTCCCTCTCTTCCCAAGGTAGTTAGAGCCTCTCCTTCTGTTGCCAAAACTTCTTTGAGAGGTAGGCCTAGTTCAGCTTCAGTGGGGGCTTCTCCTGGCATTTCGGGTTCTGTACCTAAGAAACATATGCTTAAAATGGCAGAAGATTTGATTACTATGATTAGAGGTTCTATGCCCCCGCCTGATAAGAGGCCTAGGGTGGAACCGAGTTTGATAGTTTTGAACAGTGTTCAGAGGCTTCAGAGTCTTCTGGGAAGACTTGCAGGAGTATCCTACTTATTCTGATTCTGATGTGGATGATTCCACTCCTACAGCTTCTCCTCCTGAGGACTTCTCATTTTCAGAGACTCTGCATTCCATGAGGGAGCACTTTAAATGGGAAGGCCAGGATTACTCTGATTCCAGGAAAAGGCTTAGGGAATTCTTGTTTTACCCCAGCATAGGCCCTTAGCTATTCCTCCTGTGTTGAATGTGGTGGAAGATGTTTTGCAGAGGCTTCCCTGAACCCTGACTCTTTGCCTCCTGCTCCTGTTAAGCCTGATAGGTATTATAGGGTGCCCAAGCTCATAAGTATTTGTTTAAGAGTCCTAGGGCGACCCAGAAACTATTTCTCAAGGGCCTAAAGGTGTTAAGGCTTCTGTGGTTAAAAATCCTGTTCCCACTGATAAAGAGGCAAGGGCTTTGGATAGGTGGGGAAAGAAAGTGTATACTTCTTCCACTCTAGCCATGAGGCGTTGAATTGTCAGTTTCACATGCTAAAATATCAGAATTATCTCCTTTCACAATTAAAATCTAAGGTGGATGCTTTGGCGGAAAGTATTGAGTGTAAAGAGTTGCTGGATTTGGTTCATGTGTCTGAACAAGTGGGTAAGCATTCTTTGCAATGTGGTTTTGATGCTGTACAGGCCTCCTCGAGGGTGGCTGCTACTAGTTCTGTTCTTCGCAGGCATGCCTGGTTGAAGGATCAGAATTTAGCTGAGCATGTTAAGACAAGGATTTTGGATGCTCCTTTACAGTCTGATGTGTTGTTTGGATCGCCTGTGGAAGCAGTTTTAAAGAAAATGGAGGACAAAGCTAAGTCTATGCAAACTGTTAAAGATTTTTGCAGGTGCAGCCACCGAAGTTTAGTAGAAATTGGCCTGCTAAGGGGTGGACATATCCTGCTTATGATTCCCAGTCTAGGGGTAGGTCTAGACGTGGTAGGGGCAGGGCTCAAGGTTCTTTTAGGCCTAGAACAGGGAGTTCACCTGCTCAGACTTCTGGTGAGGGCAGGGGTCAGTCCTTTCGTAAACAGACCCAATGACCTGTCTTTTCAGCTGCCAGTAGATTCTCGCCTGGCAGCTCCTTTGGGAGGAAGACTGTCTCTTTTCAAAGAAAATTGGGATTTAATTACTCAAGACAAATGGGTGTTGGATATCATTCACCACGGTTACAGATTTTATTTCCATACAATGCCCCTTTCAAAGGCATGCCAGACGTTCCTCCTCCACAAAGAAAGGAGGCTCACAAGCAAGTTTCTCAGTTACTCCAGATAGGGGCCATTCAGCCAGTCCCTGTATCAGAAAGGGGCCTAGGATTTTATTCTCGCCTGTTCCTAGTACCAAAGAAGGGGAACACGTGGAGACCAATTTTGGATTTATCTCTCCTCAACACTTTTCTGGACATTCCCAAGTTCAAGATGTTGACGTTACAACAGCTTTTACCTCTGCTGGGCAAAGATCACTGGATGGTAACTTTAGATCTCAAGGAAGCTTACCTTCATGTGCCTATAAGGCTAAGTTGCAGGAAGTATCTGCGGTTTCGAGCTGGAAATTCTCATTATCAGTTCTCTGCATTGCCCTTTGGCTTATCTACTGCCCAGAGTATTCACAAAGGTTCTGGCTCCAGTGATAGCTTACTTCAGGCTTCAAGGAATTCAAATCTATCCTTACTTGGACGACTGCCTGATTCTGGCTCAAGAAAAGGAAGACCTTCTACAGCATCTGGAATATGTTATAGCAGTGCTAAGATGCCTAGGGTATTCTGTGAACGAAATAAAGTCCAGTCTAGTACCCTCTCAAGACATGTGCTTTCTGGGTGTGAGACTGAATACAGCAGCTCAGATGGCCTTTTTAACCCCGGACAAACAAAAGAGTCTGTCACTTTACTTCCATCAACTATCTCATCAGTCCGTGCTGACTGCAAGGACAGTCCTTCAAGCATTAGGGTTCATGGCATCTTGTATTCTGGTGCTTCCCAATGCCAAACTGCATATGAGGAAGCTACAATGGTATATCACAATGTATGGGCACAGCACTGCCAGGATTTGGACACTGTCATTCAAATAATACCTTGCCTTCAAAAAGAATTCTTGTGGTGGGCTCAGGAATGTCACCTAGACAAGGGACTCTCTGTGACCCGGCCAGAGGCAAGTCAGATTTTAACGACAGATGCCTCGGACATTGCTTGGGGAGCTCATCTAAATGGAAAGTGGATACAAGACAAGTGGCCTGCCAGACTACAGCATCTACATATCAACATGAAGGAGATGTTAGCAGTCCAGTTTGCATTAATGGCTTTCAAGGAGTTACTTCTTCCAGGGCAGGTGTTGATTCTAACAGACAACACAACTGTCATGTGGTACATCAACAAGCAAGGGGGAACACATTCTTATCCTCTATGCAGGCAAGCAATGATTTTATGGGAGACTGCGCTAAGCTTGCAACTAACTCTTCAGGCAAGGTTTCTGCCAGGAGCACAGAACTCCTTAGCAGATGTGTTAAGCAGACAAATCATGGATCCCCACGAGTGGAAACTGGATCTTCATGTATTTCAGAAATTGACAGTGTCATGGGGAACTCCAGACATAGATCTGTTCGCTTCTCCACTAAACCATCAGCTGCCAAAGTATTGCACAAAGGGGTTTCATCACACAGCTTGGAAAGTGGATGCTCTGTCTTTCAGTTGGAAAAACCTTCATGTGTATGCCTTTCCACCTCTGCCTCTTCTTCCAAAGGTACTATTAAAGGTCAGACAAGACAGGCCAAGGATGATTTTGATAGCTCCAGATTGGCCTCGGCAACACTGGTACCCACTACTACGGAGTCTGGTAAAGAAGCCTCCATGGCCTTTACCTCTGATTCCACATCTGTTATCTCAGAAGGACGGTCATCTGCTCAATGTCAAGCTTCACTCTCTTCATCTAACAGCCTGGCATATTCTGTGTTGAAACACAGCAGGTCTCAACTTCCTCAACAAGTTTTAAATGTGATTATGGAAGCTAGAAGACCTAGTACAAGGAGAGTGTACGCAGAAAAATGGAAGAGATTTTTATTTTGGAGTACAGCAAAGAATTTGGAGATTTCTGAGCCTAATTTGAGTGTGGCTCTTCAATATCTTACTGAGTTATTGGACAAAGGTTTGTCCTTCTCCTCCATTAAGATTCATGCTGCAGCAATTTCGGCTCACTATGATTGTGACCCACCTTTGTTTTCGCATCCTTTGTTCAAGCAGTTTCTTAGAGGGGCAAAGAATATAAGACCCCCACGTAGAGCTCCTACTCCTGCTTGGGATCTCAATTTTGTGTTGGAAAAACTTACTCTACAACCTTTTGAGCCTGCAGCTACTGCTGAATTGAAATACTTGTCATGGAAGACTGCTTTTCTGTTGGCTATTACTTCTGCAAGAAGGGTGTCTGAGTTGCAGGCCCTTATGGCAGTAGAGCCCTTTTTGCTGTTCCATAAGGATAGGGTATCATTACGCACTAATCCTTCCTTTATGCCTAAGGTGGTTTCTAGTGTGGCTTTAAACCAAACTATTCATTTGCCTACGTTTTATGCAGACCCTCAAAATAAAGGGGAAAAGATTTTGCACACTTTAGATGTACACAGGCAATTGCGTTATTATTTAAGCAGGACTAAGGATTTTAGGCAGTCTCAGCAGTTGTTTGTTTCTTTTGCTTTGAGTTCACAGGGCAAGCCTGTGTCAAAACAAACTATTTCTAGGTGGATTGGCTTTTGCATTGCATTTTGTTATTCCCATCATGGCAAGGAGATTCCAGCTGGGATTAGGCCTCATTCCACTAGGGCTACTGCCACTTCAACAGCATTTCTAAGGGGTGGCAACTAAGGATATTTTGGAAGCAGCTACTTGGAGTTCAGTGCATACTTTCTCTAAGCATTATCACCTTCCTATCTACTCTAAGTCTAGGGCTGGTTTTGCCACAGCTGTTTTGCAAGGCATGTTGTCAGCTCCTACTTCCTTATGATTTGCCAGCCTCCCTTACCTCTGCTTTGGGATTCTACCCAATAGTAAGGACTGCAGCAATGGAAAACGAAGAACATAGTACAGTTTTGTACCTACCATAAATGTAGATGTTCGAGGATTCCATTGCTGCAGTCCAATTTACCCTCCCTCCTTCCCCTCTGTGTTTAGGGGTGGTTGTGTAGGTGAGTTTACATGCTTATATTTTGGTATATATTCTTGTATATATTGTACATGTTTTGGTGCAGGTATTTTGGGACTTGTCTTTTTAGGGTCTTCTGACATCTGGGGCAAGAAAAGACTGAGGATATGACGTCGGTCATGCGCATTAGTACCCTGACGTACTGACGTCAGTCTAATGCGCCCTGACCGACGTCAGCCTTATACTCTGGTATTCGGGCCGACTGGACGCGGACTATACCCAATAGTAAGGACTGCAGCAATGGAATCCTCGAACATCTACATTTATGGTAGGTACAAAACTGTACTTTTCTCCACATTCTTACGATCACTGGTATTCACCTTTTCTCCTGCTTTCTTTGTATGTGTTACTGTTTAGGAGTTTGTCTTGAATTTCCAAAAGAATTTCTTAGAGCAGATCTCAAGCTTTCCTATCTACTTCCTCTCTGGCTGGAATTTTACCTTTGATTTGGATGGACTGTATCCAAATCGTGGTGGTTCTTGCATGCACAGATTTTGGCATGTTTTCCAGGGCTTTAAGACTCTGAGCTGTTAATTTCCTTCATCCGCTAATACTAGGTTTGATTCCTTCAGTTTCCATTTGCAAACTGTGTGACTCTGAGCAAATCAGCTAACATGCAGTGTTCCCTAGTTGGGCCCATAAAAAGGGACCCTTGTGTCCATTGGTTTTACCTAGTTAATAAATACAGTAAGTAATTTAATAAAAGCAAATAAATAAAAATGTTAAGTTTTGAAGGCTTTGGGCTTCAGTGTTATTGAGTAAGAAAGAAGTGATTAGCCAGTGAGATCTGGGATCTTCTGATTATAATGAAACAAACCACAAGAACAGGATGCAGGATACAACAGATTAATTCCGGTACCTCGGCCCAACAGCCTTCAAAGGAATAAACATCAAGCCACCAGATGCATTATATATACTGGTGCTACCCAACAATCAACAATTAAATATGATTGAAATGGTATTAAACAACTCCAGAGAGTTAAAGGTACAGACAAAATTTATACAAATATAAGAAACACATAAAGCTTAGAATACATCGAATTATTCATTACAAAACACAAGAAAGATACTATTAAATGTTTAAATTCACTTCCAAATTCAAACCTCGGGGTTTTAGAGTACCATATTTTAAAATTAATCTACTTTCTAGATTTAATAGACTCTGCTGAAAATTACCTCCGTAACATACATTGGGTTTGGCTAAAGCACAAAAAAATAGTGAGTCAATAGACCCATTATGTACTGTATGAAAATGTTCAAATATAGGGCTATCTATCCTAGCATTGCGAACATCGCCAATATGTTCTAATACACGTATTTTTAATTGGCGTTTTGTCTGACCTATGTAATATTTTGGCAAAGCACAATCACAACCAATAATGTAAACTACACCACAGGAACTGCAATTAAAATTGTTTTGTGCAAAATATTTAACCCCATTAATGGTACTACCTGATAGGTTTTTCACTCTCACACATATCTTACATTTACCACATTTAAACATACCATATTGAATATCAAAATCCAACAAAGAAACATCACTTAGCAAATGTCTAGGTTTAAGAATTTCCTTAAGATTGGCATATCTGCCATATGAAAAGGAAACATGTTCAGGAAAAAGATGCCCAATCTCCTCATTTTTATGAACAATAGGCCACAAGAAATTGACAATGTTACATAAAGTGTCCGAAAATAGAGAGTATTTAGTAACAAAAAATAATCTGTCATCATTAGTATCCACCTGTTTATGAATTGAATTAATGTAAGATAACTTTGTAACATGATGCTTTAAATTAGAATCAAATCTTGCATGATTCTTCCTAATTAAAATCTCAGAATAACCCCTATCCAACAGTCTCTTACAAACATTGTGAAATTCCAATTTCAAAAGCCTATGTTCAGAAGTGTGTTCATATGTTCGTTTAAATTCACCATAAGGAAGGGCCTCAATAAGATGCATAGGATGTGCACTAGATGCATGCAAAAAATTATTAGAAGGTACTTCCTTCCTATATGGTTTAAATTGGACAATTCCTTGTTTGTCCACATATAACAAAATATCCAAAAATTGGATTTCATGTTTGTTAATAACATGTGAACTCTAAACCAAACCTATTTTGGTGAAGATCTACCATAAATTTGTCAAAATCTGAAATGTCTCCTCTACAGATAAAAATTAAATCATCAATAAATCTGTAATAGGAGATAACATTTCTTTGAAAAAATTCCAAAGTATATAAAAAATTAATTTCAAAAAATGACATAAACAAAATTGCATAAGTTGGAGCAAAACTAGCTCCCATTGCAGTCCCATCTACTTGAAGAAATATTTTATTATTAAATACAAAATAGTTATGACTAAGTGCAAACTCTAAAAGAGAAATAACAAAAGATGTGCGTGGACCTTCACCCAAAATTTTCATTATGGCTTCCAAACCCAATTTATTGCTAATGTTAGTATATAAGGACTTTACATCGACCGTAGCCCAGTAAAAACTAGAGTCCCATTCGAAATTTTTAATCATCTCACAATATTGATTTGTATTGGTAATATGAGAGGCAACATATTTCAATTGGTCCTTTAATACGCTATCCAAAAAAATTCCTACAAACTCCAAATAACCACCACAACAGGACACAATAGGGTGACCAGGGGGGTCATAGATATTTTTGTGTATTTTTGGCAAAGCATAAAAAGTAGGGTCCTTAGGATTAGCCACATATAAATGTTTCACATCTTTGTTACTCAGAAAACCCAACCTTTCACCTCTCTCAAGAATTTCTAAAAGAGAAGAATTATAATCATTAATGGGATTTCTAGGCAACTCAACATAAACATAATCATTACATAATAAATCATAGTTCATTTTTAAATAATGACATTTGTTCATAACTACCCACTTGCCCCCTTTATCTGCAACACAAAAAGCATACTTTTTTGAAGCTTCCTTCATATTCTTCAAAGCATACCATTCAGGCTTGCTTAAATTGAAGGAAAAAAACTGCTTCAAAAAGCTAGCATATTCAATTTCTGCCTTTTTACATAAGACATTCTCAAATGTCCTCAAAGCTGCAGAATTTTTTGGTGGACAGAAAGAGCTACGACTAGGTAATTGAGGTAAAATAAATTTACCATAACCAGTAAAAAAATGTTCAGAATGAATGTCAAAAGCCCCTGCCTCACTACTACCATCTACTAAGCTACTGCCCCTCTGATTAACACTAGCTGGTACATTTTCAGCCATAATATCATAAATAGAAACATCCAATAAAGGATCAAAAAGAACAGAAAAATCATCCAAGTCATCCAAATCAACAGAGCAAACAGAACTATTTTCAACACTATTAAAGTCTGCAAAAACATTTGAATTACCTTCTGTACATGCCACAGAAATAGCATTATTAACACAGCCTTTGTCAAAAAATACTTTTAAATATAATTTCCTACAAAAGCGTTTAATGTCCAGTAGAATATCACAAAGTGCAGGGATTTTTGTTGGCACGAACTTACTGCCTAAATTCAGCACCTTAACATTTCAGATGATAAGACCAAGTCGCTTAAATTAACAACATTAGTACTGTTCTCATTATTCTCCAGAAAAGGATCTTTGGTAAACTCAACACATTCATTTTCACGCTCATGTCCACAAAAAATGTGAGACACATGAGCGTTAGCATAAGCGTTAGCAACGAAATCAGTACATTCATTTTCACGCTCGTGTCCACAAAAAGTGTAAGACACATGAGCGTTAGCATGAGCGTTAGCAACGAAATCAGTACCTTTTGTTGCGACCTTTTTGGCGAGATTTTCGTTTCGCCCCTTGCCGAAAATTCCACCTGCCTTGCTCTTCTCCTTCGGTCAGTGAAGCATTATCATCCGCCAAATCAACGCGTTCAAAGGATACACTTTTCTTGCTACCACCGGCTGTATCTGATGATGAAACCGAAGAATCACGCCCACTGCGTGAACTACCCTCTGATGATCTCTCCCGGGATGTTCCACTCGTACCTTTCTTACGCTGACGCTGACGCTGCCACGAATAAATGATGTTGCTTTTAAAATCAGCAATATCTCTGTTCAGTTTTTTCTTTTTTCTTGCTATAACTTCACATTCAGCTTTAGAAACAGCACTATTAATATCTTTCATGGCCTGTAAAAAAGAAGGAGTTGCATGTGTATCTGATAAGCTTGCCTCACCTTCTGCTATTTTAGATTGGATTAATCCAAGACTTCTCCGATTCCGTTTAATTAGAATTCTCAACCAAGTTAAGGTACATTGAAGAGACGCTGCCTGCCATTCGGCTAAAAATTCATCTTCATCCTCTGAAAATCTGTATGCAGGAAGTTTGTCAATTCTCAAACCTCTCGGTGTGATTGATAATTCGACATATTTCTCCAAAAGGCAAATGTCATAAAATAATGAAGTTTCTTTAATTCTAAGTCTCTTTAGATCTTCAAATTTTTTGTCATGACCATAATTACCAAACGTTGTCCATGGGAAGCCCAAGATAGGGAGAAGGAATGGAGAGTGTGTGTGAGTGTGTATGGAATGGGGAGGCCAAGACAGGGAGAAGGACTGGAGGGTGTGGGTGTGTCTGTGTGTATGTGTATGGAATGGGAAGCCCACAATAGGGAGAAGGACTGGAGGGTGTGTGTGTGTGTGTGTATAAGGACTGGAGTGTGTGTGTGTGTGTGTGTGTGTGTGTGTGTGTGTGTGTGTGTGTGTGTATGGAATGGGAAGCCCAAGATAAGTTAAAGGACTGGAGGGTGTGTGTGTGTGTGTGTGTATGGAATGGGAAGCCCAAGATAGGTTAAAGGACTGGAGGGTGTGGGTGTTTTTTGGGGGCTGAAACAGTTGGTCTAAGACATCATTCACCTAAATCCAGACCTATATATAGAGTTGTTGTAATGCGTCACTGTTGCAACTAAATGCTAGCAACTGTAAATGCCCATCTGTATGATGGTGATGGGCCAGCTTAGTGTGGTACATTTACCTGCTACAATGTAAGAGCATTGCAGCTACAGGTCAGTCTCTGCTTACTACTCCTAAGTGTTTGCAGAATGAGCTAAAAGTTTGCTTGGGAGGGGCATCAATGACAGAATGATACTTAGACTAGAAGTGCCTAGGGGGGCCCCCAACTTGACATTTGCTGGGGGCCCTCAAAAGGCTAACACCAGCCCGGGATAAGTAAGAAGGGTGACTGTACTGCCTTGATTGTTTGTAGGGAACTGTTTATATATAGACAGCAATGCTTTCCATAAAGGTTTTTAGCTCTTCATTTGCCTTGCAAGATGGAAATAAGGTTTAAGAATATCCAAACATAATCTCAAATCTTGATATGAAATAGATAGTCATTGGCATTATTCATTTGGATTATTGCTGATGTAGACGCATCAAAATGTTATAGAGTGGTGTATGCTTCTGCTGATTTTTACAAGATCTTTCTTGGGGAATATCTGTGCTTCTCAAATCATTCTAGCCTAAGAACAAGTTTCTCCACATTCTTACGATCACTGGTATTCACCTTTTCTCCTGCTTTCTTTGTATGTGTTACTGTTTAGGAGTTTGTCTTGAATTTCCAAAAGAATTTCTTAGAGCAGATCTCAAGCTTTCCTATCTACTTCCTCTCTGGCTGGAATTTTACCTTTGATTTGGATGGACTGTATCCAAATCGTGGTGGTTCTTGCATGCACAGATTTTGGCATGTTTTCCAGGGCTTTAAGACTCTGAGCTGTTAATTTCCTTCATCCGCTAATACTAGGTTTGATTCCTTCAGTTTCCATTTGCAAACTGTGTGACTCTGAGCAAATCAGCTAACATGCAGTGTTCCCTAGTTGGGCCTATAAAAAGGTACCCTTGTGTCCATTGGTTTTACCTAGTTAATAAATACAGTAAGTAATTTAATAAAAGCAAATAAATAAAAATGTTAAGTTTTGAAGGCTTGGGGCTTCAGTGTTATTGAGTAAGAAAGAAGTGATTAGCCAGTGAGATCTGGGATCTTCTGATTATATGCAGATGTTGGAGGGTAAGGTGACACAGGCAGGAGACAGAACCCCCAGATGCACATTACTGTAGGTCATATAACAGTAACAGTTGCCTTATGGGTACCAGAAGTCTTGTAGTTAGGATCTCATACAACATCAACTGTCAGAGGCAGGGCTGTTCTGAGGACCTCACAAAACTTTTGGTTTTCAAGACAGAATGAGTTCAGCTGCTGAACACTTTGTGTTATAGAAACATTAAACACACAGCTTTAGGGAAATGTGACCTTAAGAGGCAGAATTCTTGTCAACATTCTCCTAAACTCAACACCAACATTATTTGTGTGCCCTTTTCACCGTGAATCTGTGCATAAACTGTTTTACCCAAGCTGCAGAGGAACCATAGTACTGACACTGACTTCTCCTTCCTCAGTTACTGAATTTGTTGATGAACAAAGAGCAAATTATTTGCACCCCCCATTACCCTCCCCCATTATAACTAGTTTTGTGGGGTATGCAGCATTGTCTCCATGGGGTAAAGACAGTTTATGTTAGGGAATGGTTGAGTGGACAGAGACTTTATGCATGTTGAGGTTATGAAATGTTGAAATAACTTATTTTCACTTTCTAATATATCTTTAGACTATGTAATACGAATAATGCTTTCTGCAATTATAATGCACTAAATTACCTTGCCTATTTTGCTTTCTTCTGCAGGTATTGTTTGTTCCTGGAAATGCATTTAGCATAGATTCTTCCCAGCCAAGTCCATACCTCAGAGCATCCTTTTCTTTTGCTTCGGCTGAGCAGATGGATCTGGTAAGTTTGTTTGATGTGTTTATAACCACTGTAGTTACAGATACAGTGGCAGATGTGTACAGTGAGGAAGTTCTGTCACCATCCTTCATGTGACAAAAAAAAAACACTTGTGAGTACAGCTGTATAGCTGCATTGTCATGTAATTCAGTGCAACAGGATGTGAAGTAATTGCAACCATTCCGTTGAAATATTGAGAGAAATGTGACCATGTTAGAAATGGTGATCCCCGTTATGTTTTGCAATTTTGTAATATAATACAGTAGCCCTGTTTAAGTAAAATGTAAAGCACACTGGTCAGCGAAAAAATATGTTCAAATAAATTATGAAGCTGAAGAGACATACTTAGAAGGCTGCTACAATAAATGTCTTAAATTCAGCTCGTTGTTCATGTCATGTGGGGAGAAACATTTAAAGAAAAAAATAAACTGTTTCAGCATGTAAAAAAACTGTTGATGGTCTAGATAAAAATGTGCATCTGGAAGCTTATATGACAAGAACATTTTAAGTCCTTAGGATCAGAATCATGGGCATGCCTAAAATCCAAAGCCTAACATGTCTTGAGGATTGTCCAATATAGAATTTGGAGCATGAACATCTAAGAGTGTGTACTGCACTTACCAGATAACATGTCTCTTGATCAGAGAGTATTCCTGTGGCCATTAAGATCAAGCTGAATATTATTTTCCCAATGGGGACAAACTGAGCAGCCAAGATAAGCAGCATTCAAAATGATCATGGTATCTGATTCCATTAGTTTTCCTGACATAACATCAAGTTAAAGAACAGCTTTAAAACAAAATGGAACAGTAGTTTGATAGTGTTACCACTCAGAAATGGAGAACTCTGTATCAGCATCAGGCAGACATCACCAGGGAATGATTTCCCTGGTATCCATGGCAATAGCAGGCATGGTGTCATATTTCATCAAAGGCACTTTTGAGAACATGGGCTGCAGAGTAGTGGTAAAATCAGTGAGGAGCTCCTTTGTGAAATCAAAATGAGAATGTAGCAGACTACAGTCTTAGAACATACCTGTGGATTTGGGCAGTAGCAAGAATAAGAAGGAAACTTCTACCACCAGCAGCATTGTCCGGAAGAAGTAAGTACTGGAAGTAGTCAGCAGTTTCTCTCAGGATATAATGTTAAAAGCTAAGCACCCAAATAAACAAATGACTTCACCTGGAACTGTTTCTAGTGAAAGAAACATTGTGCTGGAGAATGCTTGTCTGCCAAAGGCCACTATTTCAGTTCTTTCTAAAGAACTAAATACCAGGCTTAAGGGTATCCCTTTCCAAAGTGCTTCTAGACTTGTGGTTGCTGTTAGAAGCTTCACCAAAAATACTTTTGCTAGTTGTAATACACAGAGTTTGGACAGAAATTTGTATTCTTTCATTTTTACATAAATAAAGCAGTTTTTCATAGCCAGTCTGTATTTGTTCCTCTAGCCACTTATTTAGGTTTGTGGGTATATTGTGACCATTTCAAAAATGAAATAATTAAATACTTACCTTGTGATAAGGAAATGTAAGCAGAAATTCCTTAAGATTCCAAGAGCAGAATAAGTTATTTCTTACACTTATTTCATTGAATTGCAATTTTGTAATTCTTATAATTGTGCTTTATGGTTATACTGTTTCACTACATTTATGTACTGTTTTATACTGTCTTATAGGCTCATAGGTTCATACTAGGCTATCTGCCCTAGGGCATTTATAAGCCTAGCCAGAGTGTGTTTGGCTTTCGCCACCCATTTTAAATTAATTTTGCTATGCCCTTTTTCGAGGTTAGTATACTGTGCCTCTGTCTAACAGTGACACAGAAGTGATACCCGGGGTAAACCTACGATCTCCCATCCACTCATCAAGATTCCTCTTGAAGAGAGTCAATGAGGGACTCTGCCTAACCTGGACTGGGATTTTATGTCCTATTTATTTCAGCGCTGAGGTTCAAGTCTCTCGAGCGCGTAGCTCGATGGGATTTGGATTTTCTGAGGTGCAGCATGTCCATTAATTCTGGGTTGAACATGGCTTTATACGTCAGGCACAGATCGCCTCTGAGCAGGCGGTATGCCACTGAGTAGAGCTGGAGTTTCTTTAACCGGGCAGCATATGGCATCTGTTTAAGCCCTTTGATCCTCTTGATAAGGTACTTTTGGGGTCTTTCCAGTTGCTGCAGGTGTCTGGTAAGGTACATCCCAAAAGGGGCATTGTACTCAATTATGGGCCTGATGAGGGATGAGTAAAGAGGCACGATGACCTCCCCTGATCTAGATGTGAATCCCTTCATGATTAGGTGGGCTATATAAAATGTTTTTCTAACCACTTTGGCCACGTGGTTGTCAAATGAGAGATTGCTATCAACTTGGGTCCCCAGGTCCCTAATTACTTCTTGTGTACTTAATGGATTATCACCTATGTGGTAATTTGTGGGCACTTTGTTTTTGCCGAAAGGGATGACTATACACTTTTTGGCGTTTAGCTTGAGGCCATGGCTCTGGCACCAGTTGTCTGTTTCTATGAGGCCCTTTTGGAGGATGCTTGTGTCGGCTGGAGAATCGATTATGACACCCAGTTTGCAGTCATCTGCGAACTTGGTCAGCCACAGTCTTTCCGTATTGGCCTGTACCTCCGAGAAATATATACCGAACAAGAGAGGTCCCAGGACTGAGCCTTGTGGGATGCCACTTGTAACTGGTTTGGAGTCTGACATGGCTCCAGCAATTCTAACCATGTGGGTTCTGTCCTTGAGCCAGTTTGCAACCCATCTAGTGACATAGGGGTTAATATTTAAGCTGGTGAGCTTATCTATAATGCCCGAGTGGGGTATTGTATCAAAGGCTTTTGCAAGGTCCAGGTAGGCTGTGTGGACCACCTTCCCCTCGTCAATGGCCTTGGTGACTGTTTCAAAGAAATCGACCAGGTTTAAGAGGCAGGATCTGCCTTTAACAAAGCCAAACTGGGTAGGATCCAGTGTCTGTAGGTCCCCAATATCTTTATTTATGAGGTCCATGATGATCCTTTCCATAGCTTTACAGACCAAGCTAGTCAGGCTTATGGGGTGATAGTTTCCAGGATCCGTTGAGGCACCACCTTTGTGGAGAGGGACCACTGTTGCTGTACGCCACTCTTTGGGTACATATCCTGTAGTAAGGCTGAGATTGAACAGTAGTTTTATGTTTGGGTTTAGCTCTTCTTGGAGTTCATGTAGGACGCAGCCCGGGACACCGTCTGGTCCCATTGATGCTGTGTTTTTTGCTTTGGAGAGGGCGGCTCTTACCTGAGCATCTGAGATGTCAGGGGGGCAGCACTCTGCTGGGATAGATATTTGCCCTTTTGGTGGGAGAAGTTTGCGCTGAACCTGTCAGCTAGGATGTTGGCAATGTCTGTGGGTTCGATGTATTTTTTGTCATTTTGGACTAATTCTGAGCATATCTGGGAATTCCCACCCAGGTTCCTAAAATAACTAAAGAAAGCCTTGTGATTATCCTTAGTGTCCTGTGCAATGTTTCTCTCGAAGCTGGCCTTAGACGATTTTATGAGTGCCCGTAGTTTTTTGCTAATACTGATCACAGATGCCTTCCCTTTTTGGGATTTTGCTCTATCGTGTAGTAGCTTCCGCCTTCTATTGTGTAGTTTGTTTATGGCTGGGGTCCAGCAGACAAGATGTCTGCCTTTGGAGGATTGGGTCTTGGTTTTATTTGAGATTGCATGATCCATGCATTCCTGAAGGTGTTCATAGAATGCGTTTATAAAGGATTCTGCGGTCTGGGCCGTATTTTCCACAGGCTCGGGGGCTTTGAAGGATTCCACCTCGGTTTTGAGGAGTGTGAAATTTGCTTTAGGGAAGTTTTTCACTGTGGTTTTCTGGGCAGTGGGTGGGGTCAGGATGTGAA
Organism: Protopterus annectens; assembly: GCF_019279795.1. NCBI lineage: Eukaryota > Metazoa > Chordata > Ceratodontiformes > Protopteridae > Protopterus > Protopterus annectens. The sequence continues at coordinate 1,643,585,396 of NC_056728.1, read as the reverse complement.
TATCCAGTGAGATTAGTTTATGGTCTGATCTTACCAGTGAGGGATACACTTTTGGTCTGGAGCATAGAGTCCCCATGTTGGTGATGATCAGGTCCAGTATGTTTTCCCCTCATGTGGGAGTGGTAACAAGTTGTTCCATAGCATTTGAGTTTATAAATGCTAGGAACCTTTGGGCTAGGGTGTTGGAGCTAGAGTAATGCTCCCAGGCTATGTTTGGGTAGTTGAAGTCGCCCAATATAATGGTGTTTGGAGAGTCCTTCATATTTTCCAGTGTTCTCAGGAAGGCCGAGTGGGGTTCCTGGGTTTGGGAGGGTGGTCTGTAGCAGGCTATAAACTGGAAGGCAGTTTTACCCACTGTTAGTTGCACATGGATAGTCTCTGATGCTTCGTGCTGTGCCACCAACCTGGAGGTGTGGGTATCTTTGAGGAATATTGATACTCCCCCTCCTTTTGTGGTTCGGTCCAAGTTTTGGGGCCGAAAAGCATGGTATGAGGTATAACCTGGTAGTGCTGGGGTGCTCTCGGGAGCCTTGGTTTCTGTTACTGCACAGATATCGATGTTCTCCATGCTAAGGAGAGTTTCGAGTGCGTGCATCTTGAGGTTTAGACTTCTGGCGTTGAGTAGCATTAATCCTAGTTTCTTATCCCTTGTGATACCTGTAGAGGTGGGTTTGTCTTTTGAGCCTTGCCTAAAAAAGGCACTATGGGGGAAGCAAGAGCCTTTGCCAATATCCGAAAGCCCAGGAGTGACAGGTGCAAGCCGTCCCTAGTGAAGCATCGTGGCTTGTCGAGCATGTCATCCCAGGCTGACAGGCATTGGATCCCCTTTGAATGACACCAATACTTAAGCCAATTGTTGAAATTGATCATCTTGTCTTCATATTGTGGCATCATTCTTGGTGAGGGTAGGATGCTACTCAAGGTCAGGGTCATACCGGCCTGGGCTACATGCTCAGAGAGCTCCTCTATGTCTCTTTTCATGTAGTCCAGGGAGGTACGTCTCAGGTCATTCACACCAGCATGGACAATGACTGATTCATATTTGTACTTGCCTTGGAGTGACCTGAGTGCTTGTGTTATGTGGCGGATCCTAGCGCCCAACAGGCAGCTCACCGTGACCTTCTCCTTGTTCAGCCTGGTGAGCGGGACGTCAGTGTGCCTGATGATAGAGTCTCCTATTACAAGTGTATCAGGTGTGTTGTTTAGCCTTAAGGGCTGTGACTGTTCGGCACACTAGCTTTGTGAGCTATGTGTTGCACGTGTTTTGTTTTGGGGTAGCGGTTGCTTGGGTGTCTGCTTTGGAGGTCTCTGCTGCTTAGGCAGATTTTTATTTAGAGCCTCCGAGTATATATTTTTCATTGTTAGATACTGTTTCATTACTCTAATTACATGGTTACTGAATTAGTTAACTGTAAACTGCTTTTTCATACCGAGAGTTGTATTTTCTGTTTGTGAGTGCTCTATCCAGGCTTTTCTGTGCATTTTTTTTTGAGGTTTCTGTGTTCTAGTCTGGTATCATATAACTGATTTAATTACAGTTAAAAGCATTCTCTAGAGTCTCCTTGCTCCTTTATCTGTTTAAAACTTTCATTTAGTGGCTACAGCTAGTAGCTGTAATAGTTTCCCATCCCATTGTTGTTTTGTTCTTATACTTGGTGGTTTTGCAGTTGCCCACCCATACTGTATGTTTGATCTGGGACACTCCTCCCAGTCTAGTGTCATTAGTTTCATTCTACCTAATAGAGAGAGAACATTTGTGAAGGCCAACCCACTTAGATTCTTAACCTTGAATTATCTTCTTTTCCAGCTTTCTCCTTTTCCACTTTACTATTTAAAAAAAATTCTAAGCTTATTTTGCCCTTTCTTGTAACTAGTCTAGTCCAGATACAGATTTGCTGTATCCAGGACTGCTTGTAAACTCCTGAGCCCCCCAAGCCTGTCTGTGTTGGAGGGAAACCTGCCAGCTTATCAGTGGGAGTGGTAAGCACTAGGTAACCTAGCTACCACATAAGCAGTGGCTTCTGGCCCAGAAATTGGCCGTTTGGGCAGTTTTTCCATCTCTCTCAATTTTCTGATTTAAAAGCCCCCATTTGCACTTGTTTCCCCCCTTTTCTGTAACTAGTCTAGTCCAGATACAGATTTGCTGTATCCAGGACTGTTTGTAAGCTCCTGAGCCCCCCAAGCCTTTCTGTGTTGGAGGAAAGCCTGCTAGTTTATCAGTGGGACTGGTAAGCACTGGGTAACCTACCTACCACATAAGGAGTGGTTTCTGGCCCAGAAATTGTAGTTATTGGCCGTTTGGGCAGTTTTTCCATCTCTCTCAACGTTTTTATTTTTATTTATTTATTTTTATTTTACTTTCTGATTTAAAAGCCCGCATTTGCACTTGTTTCCCCCCTTTCCTGTAACTAATCTAGTCCAGATACAGATTTGCTGTCTCCAGGACTGTTTGTAAGCTCCTGAGTCCTCCAAGCCTTTCTGTGTTGGAGGGGAAGCCTTCTAGCTTGTCAGTGGGAGTAGTAAGCACTAGGTAGCCTATCTACCACAAGAGGAGTGGTTTCTGACCCAGATATTGTGGTTTATTTGGCCTTTTGGGCAGTTTCTTCCATCTCTTTCAACTTTCTGGCTTAAACGCCTGTGTTTGAGCTTATTTCCCCCTTTCCTGTAACTAGTCTAGTCCATAGGTTCATAGGTAGGTACTAGGCTATCGGCCCTAGGGCCTATACAAGCCTAGCCAAAATGGTACCCTGGCATTTGCCACCCAAGAAAATTTTCCTGTGCCCCTGTCGAGCAGAGCCACAGAGGTGATCCCCAGGGTGAATTTTCTATTTTCCATCCAATCATCAAAGTTTTTCTTGAAGAGTGCTAATGAGGAGCTTTGTTTGATATAGATAGTTTGTTCCAGAGTATGGGAAGTCTCTGGGACAGGTCCCTAGAGCATGTAGCTCGGAGGGATTGGGATTTCTTTAAGTGGAGCATGTCCAACAGCTCTGGGTTTGACATAGCTTTGTATGTTAGGCAGAAAATCCCTGTTTGTGCTGTTTGTTTTCTGACGATGCAGGAGGTCCATCAGAGTGGGGTCTGACAATGCCCTGTATACCAGGCATAGATCTCCCCTCAAAAGCCTGTAGGAGACTGAATACAGCAATAGGGCCTTGAAGCCTTCTGCATAGGACATTTTTCTTACACCATGTATTCTTTTAGTGAGGAACCTCTGTGAACATTCCAGTTGTTGGATATGCCTGGTTAGGTACATACCAAAGGGGGCATTGTACTCAATGATAGATCTGATGAATGCCAAATACAGTGGAACAATGACTTCCTTGGACTTAAATGCCATACCTTTGTTTATAAGTTGCGCAATGTAGAGTGATTTCCTCACCACTGTAGATACAGATTTCCTGTGTCCAAGACTGTTTGTAAGCTTCTGAGCCCCCCCAATCCTTTCTATTTTGGAGGGAAGCCTTCTAGCTTATCAGTGGGAGTGGTAAGCACTAGGTGGTCTATCTACCACAAGAGGAGTGGTTCCTGGCCCAGAAATTGTAGTTTATTGGCCGTTTGGACAGTTTTTCCATCTCTCTCAACTTTCCGGTTTAAAAGCCCATGTTTGCGCTTGTTTCCCACCTCTCCTGTAACTAGTCTAGTCCAGATACAGACTTGCTGTATCCAGGACTGTTTGTAAGCTTCTGAGTGGTGCCAAAAAGTCTGCTCTTCAATGTTTCCCTTAGATCTACTAGTTCTCTCCTCTCCTGCATTTATACTAGCTTATTAGTCTAGCACTTTACCAGACTTCTTGTAGCAATTATCGTAGCACACAAAAGTGCTACCAGCACTAAACATTCTACAAGGAAACGGTTACAGTACTTATTATTAATGCCCACCTCTTCAGGCATGTCTAAAGGTCAGTTCCCTGTGCTTTCCCCTATTAACCTGGTGAACTTGGGCATCCTGAGGCAATGTAGCAGCTGCCTCATGTACACCGACAACCCTGTCCTCTTACCTTCCAATACTCAGACTTGTGAGAGATGCACTTATGTATCCAAATTGGAAGCCATGCACTCTCCAGCCAAGAACGGAATAGCTGGTCAAGAGGAGAAGGCCAACTCTTGCACCACACCACATAGAACACATGGCCCACCAGAACACACACCAGCACTGTCTTCACATACAAACACAAACCACACACCCACCTTAGTGGAGGCTCTCAATAAAAATCTACCCAAGCAGCAGAGACCTCCGAGGCAGAAACTCACTCGACCACCAGAACACAACACTAATCACGAGACGCATAACTCTCCTAAACAGTGTGCGACTCAACCAAAGCCCCTAAGGCAAAACAGCATGCCTAACACACTAGTCATAGGTGACTCGATAGTGAGACACACTGATGTCCTACTCACTAAGTTGAATAAGGAGAAAGTAACAGTCAACTGCCTGTCAGGTGCCAGGATCTGCCACATAACACACGCGTTCAGGTCCCTCAGCAATAGGTACAAGTCTGACTCTATGATTGTACACATGGGTGTGAATGACCTGAGACGTACCTCCCTGGACTACATGAAAAGTGACATAGAGGAGTTCTTGCATTATGTAGCCCAGGCGGGTATGATCCTAGCCCTGAGCAGCATCCTGCCATCACCCAGAATGATACCACAGTACAAGCAGAAAATGATTGATTTCACCAGCTGGATAAGTTTCTGGTGTCACTCTAAGGGGATCCAGAATCTGTCACCCCTGGGCTTCCGGATACTGGCCAAAGCTCTTGCCACCCCTATAGTGCCTTTTTAGGTGGTGTTCTTCACTGACCCTCTTCAAGAAAAATCTTGATGAGTGGATGGGAAACAGAAAATTCACCCCAAAAATAACTCCAGTGGCTCTACTCGACTGAGGCACTGGGAACTAAGGTCGGGTGGCACTATACCAGGGTAATTCTATGGCTAGGCTTGTAAAGGCCCAAGGGCCATTCGCCTAGTACACACCTATGAACCTATAGTACATGATGCAGTTTGCCTTATTAGTAATGGTCAGTTTTAAAATCTCTAACAAAGGCCTGATTGTTAAATTTTTGGACAAAAAGGGAAATGTTGTGGTCATGCCTAGATTTACCTATGAAAAAACATGTTATGAACTTTTAAATATGTCTTGCTGTAGCTCTAGGCTTCAGGCAGATATTTTAAGAATTGTCCAGTCTTTCTTAATTGGCATTTCAGTGGAGGCTGTGGGGAGTCTTATTGTTATGGACAGTGATGTTTCCAAACTGTGGAACATAATGAAATGCACCATTGCCACAAGCCACATGACCCAACTCAAGCATTCCACAAAGCAGTGAAATAAGTAAAGAACTTAATAACGTTCTTTGCCTATTTCTCTGCTTTGTGGAATTCTTGAAGGACAGGTCTTGTGGCTTGTAGTATTGGTGCATTTCATTTTGATTCCTGGTTTCTTGACATTGAAGCTCTTTTGCGTTTGTATATGTTTACAAATTATGCATTAAAAATCCAAGAGTACCTTTGTTTTACTGTCTCCAAGATCCATAAAAATCTACAGGATCGTCCTGGGTGACCTATTATCTCTCAAGTGGGAGACTCCTTAAAAGAGTCGGTGCAGTAATTGATTCATGTATTGAGACTTGTTGTTTCTCTTCTTTCTATCTCGGAAATTGTAGTCTTTTGATTGTCTTGTTAAAGAACATCATTTGGCAGAATAATTTATGTTACAGTAGATGTCTCAAGCTCGTATATCTCAACTGAGCACAGTTGGGGACTGGAAGTTATTGCACATTTTTTGATAATTTGAAGATATAGGATTTTCTTTTGAAGTTAGTGTGAATCAGTTTCACCTAGCTACCACATGATTATCTACCCATTCTTGTCCCTTCAAAAAAGGCTACATTTCTTGTCCGAGCTTTACCCCCCACCCCACCCCCAAATCTGTCTGTGAGCCAGGGAACCTGGTTGAGTTACCATTTCCCTAACAGTGCTGGCTGCTTGTCCCTTCCTAATCCCTTGCCCTTTCATAACTTTGTTACATTTAAGTAGATGCATCTGCAACAGACTATTATTGTTTTAAAACACCTTGGATCACATTTGTCAGTCTTTTTATTTGTAGCCATCTTTGTTGTCTCCCCTGCACACATTCCCATGGCTCCCGCATCAGTTTGCAACTTTTCTGTGCTGCTTCTTACATGTGTTATCCCTGATCCAGATTTTCCATGTTGCTGTTAAGGTAATCGTTTTTTTTTTTTTTTGTCCAGCTACTCCCAGCCATTGCTAGTTCTGCTTACTTCTTTGTTGTTTCATATATGCAGGTTACAGTATGTGAACAGTATGGTAGGTAAAGTAAAATAAGAGAGAAAGAGGTGTAATGACCACATATGTTGAAAATAAAAATGTAACAAGTACATTGTGCTTTTTAATGCAAAATAATTGCCTCTGTGCAGTGTTTTTAAGAGCACATCGCAGTGCTTGACTTTATCTGGTATGACAGTATCATAGGAATTGCTCTGCATTGTGCACATAATGACAATGTACTTATAGTGAGGTGGATAGTAGGTTAAGATCCGTGGTGAGCACAGTCTACTGAGCAGTTCATAACACTATGAATCATTAAGTAAAATGCAAGTAATTAAATGGGGAATACCTTTGTCTCAGACGTCATCCTGAGCCCCTTTATGTTAGCTGTAGGTTTGACTCTCTAGATTTCTGCAATTCTGACATTGTTTTATAATCTTACTAGCTTTTCCTTTTTCTTGTAAGCCGATTATGGTGCCATTTCCTGGAAGAACAAGCACTCACTTCTCTCTGACTGTTGCTGTCTTTGTGATTCTGTTAATCTCTCCTCCTTGCTCTGGCCATAGCTCTGTTTATGTGTGTCAGAGGGTTTTGGCCTCTTTCCCCACACTGTATGGCTCCTGTTCCTCATTCTCCTCTGGAGCTAGTATGACAAACTGCTATTTCTGTGATTTTCTCCTTGTTCTCCTTTTGTATTCCTGTAAAGGTGATCATTTCCATTTGAGGCTTCTGTATCTGTACAGGTCCACCAGAGTCCTTCTTTTATTGAACTAACGGGTTTTGTGTTGAGTTGCCCTTTCAGATTCATTGCTAACAAGTTGCAGTTTTCTGTTGATGTCTTCTGCAGGAAATGTTTCCCTTTCAGATCCTGACTACTACATTACTATTATAATCTGAATTGGAAAGTGTTCATTTTAGAGCAGCTATCTTGGTTTCCATCACTTTTTGTTTTCTGCTTGAGAGTACACACTTCATTTGTAGTCCTTGATTATGTTTCAGGCTGCTTCCAGATGGATAAAGATAATTTTCTCATTGTAGCTTTTGGTCACTGGCACAGTGGGGTACATGATGCATGCTTGATTGCCTGGCATTGCCATTGTGTTCCCACAGCCATTTTGTTTTTTTTCTTTTTCCTGGCATGCAGCTTTGGAGAAGCCACAATCTACCATCATTAAACTAGTGTCATTAGTCTGTGTCCTTCTGTTTGAAGATTTCAGCATCAATTAATTTGTCCTTAGCTATGCATTCTTTATAGCACATATACAGGGAGCTTCCTTTTATATTGTTTTCTTCCAACGTGGTGTACTGTCTGTACTGTCTGTACTGTTCCATACAGGGACCTCAAGAAACTCACAGATTCTAGGATACGATATTTAATATATTCCTCTAGCTGATCTTTAGGGGGTATCTTCTGTAATTCCAATTATTTTTATGACTTCCCCTTATTTTTCTGTTCAGTTGATCATCCAGTTTTTCTTTCATTCTTTTAAGCTACATTTTTTACCCTCTGCAGAGATGCTGTTAAATGCTCCTCAGTTACTATTAATCTACACGTTATGAGATGGATGATTTTCTATTTTTGTTAGGGTACTTTGCTGTCCAGCAGCTGTATGTTCAAATGACATCACCTGTAGAAGTCCTGAGAGCTTGTTTATCATTCTGTCTTGCTTATCTTCCATGTTTTCTGTTTTTGCTGGTTGGCATCATCCTGCATTGTTAAGCGGTCTTGTCTTACTTTGTTCAGTGCAGATTTTTTTCCACTTTTTTGTCCTCTGTAGGCCTGCATCCGGGAAATATCTTTGTAGTGCCCCATCTTCATCTCTGTTTGTACGGTGACTTGTTAAATGTAACCTGTAATGGCCTGTGGTCCATTTCTACCAGAACGTTTTTTTCCCCAATACATTTATCCATGGTATTTTTCAAGACAATATACCATAGTCAGTAGCTCTTTGTCTTTGTGAGTTTACATTTTCTTGCCTACTGTGAAGCGTCCAGATCCATAAGGAACTGGCTTCTCTTTTTGCTGAATCACTGTGCCATTTCTGTTCTGGCTGGCATATACTTGCAATATGACTGATTTCTTCATATCAGAATACTTCATTGTTAAAGCTTCTACAACTGAATGTTTAGATTTCTTACTCTGTCACCCAGTACCATTCTACATTGTATCTCAGAAAGCACTTTAATGGTAAACTTACATGTAACATCTTTGTAATAAACTTCAAAAGATAGTAAACCACACCAAGAAGTCTCTGAACATACTTTTTTCTTGCTGAAGAAGGAATTTGTATTACTGTTGTGACTTTCTCAGTGTTTGGTTTTAAGCCTTTAGACAATAATATATGACTTTTACATCTGAATGCTGTAACTAATTTTGCACTAAGTTTTGTTCAGCTTAAAGTAATTTCTTCTCAGTCTGTTAAGTAAATCAGTATCACACCATGCTGTTCTTTAGTGTAATCCCACACTAGTATATCGTAATTATATTCATAGGTTCATTGGCAGGTACTAGGCTATCTGCCCAAAGGCATTTATAAGCCTAGCCAGAAAGTTTTGGCTTTCGCCGCCCCCTTAGATTAGTTCCCTGTGCCTCTATCCAGTAGAGCCATTGAAATGATCCCTGGGGTATACTTTTTGTTTCCCTTCCACTCGTCAAGGTTTCTCTTGAAGAGGGTTAGCGAGGAGCTCTGCCTAATGTAGATTGTATTCCTGTCCCAGAGCATGGGAAGTCTCTGGAACAGGAATCTATCCCTCCAGCATGTCCTATTTATTGTTGTGGTGAGGTTTAGCTCTTTAGAGCGTGTGGCTCGAGGGGATATGGTTTTCTTTAGGTGGAGCATGTCCATCAATTCTGGGTTAGACATGGCCTTGTATGTCAGGCAGAGATTACCTCTGAGTAGGCAGTATGCAACTGAGTACAGCTGGAGTTTTTCAGTTGAGCTGCATAGGGCATCTGTTTGAGATCAGTGACCCTCTTGGTGAGGTACTTCTTTGGTCTTTCCAGCTGTTGCAGGTGTCTTGTAAGGTACATTCCAAATGGAGCGTTGTACTCTATGATGGGTCTAATGAGTGATGAATAGAGGGGCACAATGACCTCTTTTGATCTGGATGCAAACCCTTTTGTGATTAGGTGGGCCACATAGAAGGATTTTCTAACCACTTTGGCAACGTGATTGTCAAAGGAGAGGTTACTATCTACTTGGGTCCCCAGATCCCTTATTACGCTTCCTGAATTTAAGGGACTACCCACCTACGTGGTAGTTTGTGGGTACTATGTTTTTTCCAAAGGGGATGACCATGCACTTTTTGGCGTTTAGCTTGAGGCCATGGTTTTGACACCAGGTATCTGCCTCAGTGAGACCCTTTTGAAGGATGTCTGCGTCAGCCAGAGAGTCAATTATAGTCTCTAGTTTGCAGTCGTCTGCGAACTTGGTCAGCCATAGTCCTCCTGTGCTTGCCTGTACCTCTTGAGAAGTATATGCCGAACAGGAGGGGTCCTAAGTCTGAGCCCTAGGGAATGCCACTTGTAACTGGTTTAGAGTCAGACCTAGCTCCCGCAACTCTTATGATATGGGTTCTGTCCGTGAGCCAGTTGGCAACCCATCTCGTGACGTAGGGGTTTATGTACAGGCTGGTGAGCTTGTCTATAATACCTGAATGGGGAATGGTGTTGAAGGCCTTTGCGAGGTCTAGGTAGGCTGTGTGGACCACCTTTCCCTCATCTATAGCCTTGGTAACTGTCTCAGAAAAGTCCACCAGGTTTAGGAGGCATGGTCTGCCCTTAACAAAGCCAAACTGGGTAGTGTCCAGTGTTTGGAGGTTCCCAATGTCTCTGTTAATGAGATCCATGATGATGTGCTCCATAGCCTTGCAGACCAAACTAGTCAGGCTTTTAGGGCGATAGTTCCCGGGGTCTGTTGTGGCTCCATCTTTGTGGAGTGGAATAACCGTTGCTGTGTGCCACTCTATGGGCACGTAGCCTGTAGAGAGGCTGAGTTTGAACAGTGTGTTTAGGTGAGGGGTTCGTCCATTTTTGAGCTCATGTAGGACGCAGCCTGGGACACCATCCGGTCCCACTGATGCTGTGTTTTTGGCTTTGGAGAGGGCTGTTTTAACCTGAGTGTCTGTGATTTCTGGGGCACTACATTTTTCTGGTATGGTTATGGGCCCTTTTGGGGGAGAGAGGGGGTGAAGTTTGCACTGAACCTGTCTACCAGGATGTTGGCATTATCGGTCGGTTCAGTGTATTTTGTGCCATTCTGCACTAACTCCGAGCAGATCTGAGAATTGCAACTTAGATTCTTGACATAGCTAAAGAATGCCATGTGGTTATCTTTGGAGTCCTTGGCAATTTTTCTTTTGAAGCTAGCTTTGGATGATTTTATGAGGGATCGTAGTTTCTTGCTGATACTGATCAGGGGGTGTCTTCCCTTCTTGGGATTTTACTCTTTTCTGTACTAGTTTTCTCCTTCTATTGTATAGCTTGTTTATAGCAGGGGTCCACCAGACTGGTTTCCTTTTCTTGGAGGAGTGAGTCTTGGTTTTGCTTGGGGTAGCATGATCCATGCATTCTTGTAGGTGCCCGTAGAGTGCATTTGTAAAGGATTTTGCATCTTGGACAGCGTTATCCTTTAGCGTGAAGTTTGCTTTTGGTTTCTTTGACTAGGGGTGGGGGAGGAATGTGGATATCCAGAGTGATAAGTTTATGGTCAGATCTAACCAGCGAGGGGTTGACCTCCGGTGTGGAACACCGATCGCCCATGTTGGTGATGACCAGGTCCAATATGTTGTCACCTCTGGTAGGGGTGTTGACCAGTTGATCCAGGGCGTTAGAGTTCATAAAGTCTAGAAAATGTTGGGCAAGGGAGTTAGTACTTGAGTAGCTCTCCTAGTTAATGTTTGGGGAATTGAAATCACCCAATATCAGGGTGTTTGGTAGGACATTTATGTTTCCCAGTGTATCCAGAAATGTGGAATGGGGGTCCTGGGACATGGTGGATGATCTGTAGTAAGCTACAATTTGGATTGCAATTTTGCCCGTTGTTAGTTGCACATGGATGATCTCTGAAGCATCGTGCTGTACCACTAACCTGGAGGTGTGGGTATCCTTGATGAATATGGATACGCCCCCACATTTTGTATTTCGGTCTGAGTTTTGTGGCCGGAATGTATGGTATGAGTTGCAGCGTGGTAGTGCTGGGGTGCTCTCTGGAGCCTTAAACCAGGTTTCTGTTACTGCACATATATCGATTTTCTCCATACTGAGGAGTGCCTTGAGTGCATGTATTTTGAGGTTTAGACTTCTGGCATTGAGTAGCATTACCCTCAGTTTTTTTATTACTTGTGCTATTTACGGTGGTGGGTTTGTCTTTTCAGCCTTGCCTAAAAAAGGCACTATGGGGGTGGCAAGACCCTTGGCCAGCATTCTAAAGCCTAAGGGTGACAGGTGCAAGCCGTCTCTAGCGAAACAGCGTGGCTTGTCGAGCATGTCATCCCAGGCTGACAGACACTGGATCCCCTTTGAATGAAACCAGAAGCTTAGCCAATTGTTGAAATTGATAATTTTTTGTTTATATCTTGGTATCATTCTTGGTGAGGGCAGAATGCTACTCAGGTTCAGGGTCATACCGGTCTGGGCTGCTTGATCAGAGAGCTCCTCCATGTCTCTTTTCATGTAGTCCAGGGAGGTACGGCTCAGGTCTTTCACACCGGCATGGACAATGACAGGAGTCGTATTTGTACTTGTTCTGGAGTGACCTGAGAGCTTGTGTTATGTGGCGGATCCTGGCACCCGACAGGCAGCTAACACTAACCTTCTCCTTGTTCAGCCTAGTGAGTGGGACATCAGTGTGCCTGACTGTAGAGTCACCTATTACTAGTGTATTGGGTATGTTAGTTTGCCTTAAAGGCTGTGATTGCGTGGCACACTGGTTTTGTGAAGTATGTGTTTTGTGGTTTGTTGGGGGGGTGGAGGTTGCTTTCCATGTCTGCTTTGGAGGTCTCTGTTGCTTTTGCAAATTTTTATTTAGAGCCTCTGAGTATGTTTTCATGTATTTATGTTTGTTTTTTGCCGGTGCTGGTTTCATAGGTCTATGTGAGACTGGTGGTGTGATGCAAGTAATTCCCTTCTCCTCTTGACTGTCTGGTCCAGTCTTGAGTTGAGATAGCTTAGCCTCCAGTTTGGCTGTATAACTGCATCTCTCGCATGTATTAGTGTTTGGTGGTAGGAGGACAGGGTTGTCTGTGTACATGAGGCAGTTGTAACATTGCCTCAAAATGCCCAGATTCACCAGTTGGACCGGAGAGTACACCTGAAACTGCCCTTTGGACATGCCTGGATAGGTACAGTGAACTGTTTTACTGATTGACTGGTAAGGTCGAATAGAGAGCCTTGTCCTTCTCTACAGTATGGGGGCGGGGTCTAGTGCTAAGGTTTATTAGTGCTTGGTATTATTTTTGAGCAAGTGCCGGGCTTAGAAGTGAATGGTTTGAGTGCTTAAGTTGAAAGATTGTCTAGTTCCACAGGAAAAATTGAAGAGTAGACTTTGTGGAGCTGGGAATAATTATACCTCAGCTAACCGGTGCTGCCCGGCGAGCAAAACCATGCAAATGCTGGTTTTATAGCAGGGAAATGAAAGCGATAGAAAGTAGCCCAAAATGGCCAATAAACTACTAATTTCTGGGCTGAAACCACTCCTCCAGGGACAGATAGGCTGCTCAAAGCTCCCCTCTCTCACAGGTGAACAGAGAAACTTCTTTCTATCCAAGTAAGGAATGGGCAAACAAGAGAAAATTGTAACACAGCCCTGAATTCAGCACTAACCTGAAAACTGGACTATACTAGCTTAGAAAGGTGGGAAAACAAGTATATTTTCTTTTATTTATTTTTTTTTTTCAGAAAATAAAGTAGATACAATTAAAAAAAAACACTTTAAATGCACAGAAATGGCACTTGAGTGTGTAGCCTACAACAGTTAAACAGGTAATTTAAACACAAAACGACTTTGTTAAAGAGCAGGCAGTAAAATAAGTACAATATGTATTTTCCCCTTTGGGGAAAAAACATGTACCTGTGAATTACCACATAGGTGGCAGTACACTAAACACCGAAAGTGTGATAACAGACTTAGGGACAGTGGTCTCACCTTCGATAACCACATCACCACAACAGTCAGGAAATCTTTCTATGTGGCACACCTCATCACTAAGGGCTTTTCATCCAGAAAAAAGGAGGTCATTGTCCCACATTAGACCCATTCTAGAATACAACGCCCGGTTTGGTATGTACCTCTCAAGACATCTGCAGCAACTGGAAAGGCCGCAGAAATACCTCACTGAAAGAATCACAGGCCTAAAGAATATGCCCTACGCTGACCGCCTTAAAAAATTCCAGTTATACTCTGTTGCATTTCGTCTACTCAGAGGCTATCTCTGCTTAACATACAAGGCTATGTCAAACCCAGAGCTGTTGGACATGCTACACTTAAAGAAATCCCAATCCCTCAGAGCCACACACACCAGGGATCTAAACCTTGTCATCACAATAAACAAAACATGCTGGAGGGATAGGTTCCTGACCCAGAGACTCCACAGACTCATGAATAGACTGCCCATATATGTCAAGCAGAGCACCTTTTTGTCTTTCTTCTTGACAGTTGGATGGGAGAAAGGAAATTCACCCTGGGGATCACATCAGTCGCCCTGCTAGACAGGGGTCCAGGGAAGTAAATAGCGTGGGAAGAAATAGCCAGGGTATTGTTATGGCTAGGCTTGTATAGGCTCTATGGTCGATAGCCTAGTACCAATCTACGTAGCTGAAACAAGCTTTTTAAATCACAGAAACTCTAAAAAATCAGCGTTTTAGGCGGAATTAGCTAAAGGCAGCAAGAAAATGCAGAAAAATGATACTTAATCACTCCAAAGTCTCTCTTTTGTCTCTCTGCTGCTGTAGAACTCTGCAGGGCAGCAGGCAGGAGCTTGCTGAGCTGTATACAAGCGCAAAAACCTCGCAAATGCTGGTTTTACTGCAGGGAAATAAAAGAGAGAGAAATTAACCCAAAATGGCCAATAAACTACTAATTTCTGGGTTGAAACTACTCCTGCAGGGACAGATAGGCTGCTCAAAGCTCTCATCTCTCACAGATGAACAGAGAAACTTTCTTCTATCCAAGTAAGGTATGGGCAAACAGAAACTTGTAACACAGCCCTGAGTTCAGCACTAACCTGAAAAGTGGACTATACTAGCTTAGAAAGGTGGGAAAAACAAGTATATATTTTTTTTGTTTGTTTTTTTCAGAAAATAAAGGCGATACAATCAAAAAAGCACTTTAAATACACAGAAATGGCTATCACACTTGAGTGTGTAGCCTACAACAGTCAAACAGGTAATTTAAACACAAAACGACTTTGTTAAATTGTAAGCAGTAAAATAAGTACAATATGTAGCTGAAACTAGCTTTTTAAACCACAGAAACTCTAAAAAATCAGCGTTTTAGGCGGAATTAGCTAAAGGCAACAAGAAAATGCAGAAAAATGATACTTAGTCACTCCAAAGTCTCTCTTTTGTCTCTCTGCTGCTGTAGAACTCTGCAGGGCACCAGGCAGGAGCTTTCTCAGGTGTACAATGCAGTCATGCCTGTATAAGACCTGTGCAGCAATTCTCTGAAACACTTTTAGGTGCTTACAGCATTCCAAGTGAAAGTCCCAAAACTCTGTATCATCCCACCAGCAAATAAAAAGTAAATTGGCTTTGAAAGTACAGTTGTGTACACTTACCATGAATGTAAATGTTCAAGTGTATCCTTATCTAGCTTAACTCATTTGTGCCTATCTCATGATCTATGAATGCTCAAATGGTGCCTACAGCACCGTTACAAAGCCCAAGCTATCACTGTCATGCCCATAGCTGTAATGCATGCTCCACACTTAGCACTTTTTTTCATTTTTAAACCAGTTACAGATGCAGAAATGCAATGAATAAGTATTGCAAGTACACATCTGTGAAATTATCTGTTAAGAACATTATGTTGCCGTAGACATTTTTGTTGAAACAGGTAGTTTTTAATTACCTTGCTGAATACAGAAAAAAGCACACACATCCCACACCCCTGATGTCTCAGTAGAACACCTTTTCTGTATTAAGTAGCCAGAAGTATTCAGTCATTGTGTGTGCTTCTTTTGTGTTTAAAAACTAACAGAAAAGTATTTTTTCATTTTATGCCACTGATCCTTCTGGGACATTTCCTAAAAGGGATCAGTGATAGAACAGCCAGTCCAGTCATCTCACACGGCATCTGTCCATCTCAGGTAAAACGACTATGCTGATTGATGCCAACCCCTGGGTTTCTACACTGTTTCCATTTAAAAGCCTTCCTTAGTGTGCACTGGCACTTCAGAAAAGGCCCTTGTGGTCGTTAGCCTAGTAAACACCTGTGAACCTATAGGAACATCAGAGTGGTAGAGGCTCAGGAGTGGCAATAGCGATGAGCATAGCTGTCCACTGTTGCTGATTTCATCTGTTTTGGTCTGCTCCTTATAAATTTGTGTTTTTTTTAACAAACTGTCAAGGACTTCAGACACTAAATACAGGCATTTGTGTTTTAGACTTTATTTTTTTTCAGAAAATTCAAGCTAAAGCAAAACTTACTATTTAAACAACCTTTTAAGCATATAAGAACAATATTTAAAATCCTTTGTCCCTGAGCCTTAAGATGTTTATAGCTATGCCAATGATTCAGATGAGTACGAGATCACAGCTAAGTGTAAGAAGTGCATTATTTTACTATGTCTTTACAAGTTGTAACTCCATAGAGATAGTTTGTTTATGCAAATATATATCCATTTAGTCTTTCCAAGTTGTAACTCCATAGAGATACAGTTTGTTTCTGCAAATATATATCCATTTATAGAGAGGCAGAAGGGTGATCACTTGGCTGTATGTAAACCTTTATTTTAAGAACTTAAGAGTATAATGTAGCATATTTATGCCCAAGTGGAGGAACTGTCTCATAAAAATGGATATATTTATGCGGTGATTGTGAAGAGTAATTGGTAGCTGTGTGTTACGTGTTACTCCAGTACATTACCTTCAATGGATTCATCTCCTTCATTACACTGTGAAAGGCTTGGATGCTGGTAGTAGTATCGCATTGTGATATGCTGCTCATTTTAAGTATGGCTGCTGTCTTTCTGCAGTGGTGTTTTACTTTCTTTCGTTCTTTCTTTCTCCCTTCTCTTCATTCCTGAAATGAATTTTTTTGTGAGATGCTGCCCATTAGAATTTCTAGTAATGGGCTTCTGATTTATAAACTGAGTGAAACGGCCCACTGTCACTGATGGTGTCAATTGTCTCCTTTTGACTTAACTCTGATAACTGATGTGTTGTGAGACTCTGTAGCTGTTAATGGTCTTGGCTTTACGTTACCCACAATGTTTCCATTTCAGGTACCTCACAATTCTGATATTTGGATCAAATGTTTGCTATGAGCCGTCTAAAATTTGCGAGAAATGATTCTGTATTACAGTCAACAAATGATGATAACCAGTACAATTACTGACTTCATGTATATTAGTTCAAGTTCTCTTATGTTGTTAACTTTCTAAGTCAGCAGTACATTAAAATGCCCTTGATTTGAAGTGTTTTGTTCTTGATTTGTTTTTGGTTTTGTCACTGAGTCTGGAAGTAACGTGGTGAGAAATGCAATTAATATGTCTATATACATAATAGATATGTGTGTTGTTATATGTACATCTGTTATTGTAGTTATATAATATCTGTACATGTATAGATCTGTACTTATTTGTATACAGACAAAATGGAGTGTTGTCATATGTACAACTGTTACTGTACTACTTGTATAGCTATATACCTATTTGTATATAAACAAGATGGAGTGGTGATACTTCTTTTCATTCGGAGTAAAGAGTATGTGTGTAAATATAGTGGTCGGTGTGTTTCTGCTTTCATTACAGTACTGTGCTTGACGGCATCTTGTCTGTGGAAATATTTTATGCAAGGGCTTTGCTTAATTCAGAAAGTAAATGTAATCATTTATGTATATTCTGTGTGAAGAGGTCAGTTCATATTTTGATGGAGACCATCTTAAGATTAATATAATTGTATATTTTGTGTGTGTGTGCACATTGTGCATGTTTTGTACAGTACCTGATGTGCCACATGCACATGTCCATAGATACTTATGCACATACATGGGGAGATGGCTGCATATACATGGTGGAGATGGCTGCACTGAAATTGTTTTTCACTTGGGAGAAGTGTTGTGCAGTGGTCAGTGTATTTCTGCTTTTATTACTTTGATAAAGGGCATCTTGAGAGGGTTTGTTCTGTGTAATGTATACATATACCATAGATGCAGTGGCTAATAATTTTCTGCTTGTCAAAGGAATATATGCCATATTAATATTTATTTTAGTAACTTATATCAAGTTAAAAGTTGCATAATGCTTGGAAACTTTGAAATTCATCAGTAGAATATGCATGAGTATCATATTTATTCAAATATGTGTATGTGTGCCTGCACGCGCGAGTGTGTTAGGGTTACCACCTGTCTCACTTTGCGAGGGACAGTCCCTGTTTGGGCGGTTGTGTCCTGACCAAAAATATTAAAAATGGCAAATGTCCTGAGATTATAGGACATAATTATGTCCCATATTTTATGTAATAGTTGCATAAAATAGTTATTTCTGTATCTAAAATACCTAAATGTTACAAGAAACAGGATAAGCAACTAAACTGCTACAAGAATAAGCTTTTATTTAGGCAAAAAAGTAAAGTTCTATCCTTTGTACTGACCGTGGGTATGTGTCGGCCTGTAAAATCTGATGTGTCTCCCGAAAATGTCCCACTATGGTCATTTGAAAAGGTGGCAACCCTAGTGTGTGTGGTGGTGTGTGTGTGTATGTGTGTGTATGCGTGCTGTCATGCATGTCTGCACATATATGAATGTAATAGCTCCTTGAGCAGATTATTTTTTATATTTTTCTCATTCCACAGAAATCAGGAGGAGGGGGATGTTTTGACTAATTCTAGTTCTCCAAAGTATTACGCAGCATACACAGTTTGAGGTTCCATATGATCACTTCATTCCATGATACTGTTACTTCATGTATTCTAGATTGTACTTTAAGTTATTATGGGTGTGTCTTGACACATCATGATATAGAAACACCCACAGAGAGTTCTTCAATTTTACCTCAGGAGCATGGTACTATCAGACAGTTCACTTCTTTTTGGTTTTTCCTCTGTCTCCAAGTCTTTAGCCTTAACTGAAATGCTGGCTGTAATGCTGAAAATGCTTCAGCAGAAGGATCTCCTGGTGTATCCTGGCAACTGATTCTTGAGGAACCCTTCTGATAACTTACCATCTGATGCTGTCTGTTCAGCCTTCATCAAACCTGTGGGTCTTGGTTCCAAGCTCAGATCCAACACGGCTATCAGCAAGCTTAGGATCCAAAGCTAGAGCTCCTCCGACCCTACCCATAATGGCTAACTCCTCTGAGATACCTCGGATCTCATTTGCTGCACTCAGCTAAATCATCATGATCAGTTAGAGCTCATCTGATTGTGTCTTTTTGGGTCGTAAGTGACTAAATTATTTTCCCTTTTTTTTTTTTGCCTTACCTTTTATCTACCTAATCCTACTATAAAAAAAAAAAGTTAGTTTTCAAAAATTTTTGAGTTGTGCTGTATCCTTTGGTGCATGATTGTTATGGCTTTCTTTTTCTTCCCCTTTTCTCTCTTCTTTTCTCACCATGTCAGAGAAATCCGACAAACCAATAGGTTTCCAAAAAATGCACTTCTAGTGAGCACAAGATGCCTGTAAATGATGCCCACAGGGAGTGTGTTTACTGTCACAGGGAGTGTGTTTACTGTTTGGGTCCTGCTCACCTTCAAGTGGATTGCTGTACCTGCAAGGCCTTTTCCCCTCAGGCCCTTGCAGATAGACGCAATAAGCTGGTTTTAAGGTGTCTTATCCCTCTTCCTTCTCCTGCAGTTGCTTCTGTTTCAGGAGCTTAACTCCCCACCAAGAAGTTTAAGGAGGCCAGGTACCATAGAAAACATGTCCTTGGAGTTTGAGCCTCCTGAGAAGGCTCTGAGACTGTTGGAGCACAATTCCTCGGCTCTGATACTGGTCTCCCTCTCTCTGCCCCATGCCCCTGCCCCCTCTTTGGAGCCAGAGCAGTCGGCACTAAGATTGTTCCCTAGAGTCGTTTCACTCAGGCACCACTCCAGACCCTTCTCTGT
The DNA here is from genome assembly GCF_019279795.1 of Protopterus annectens. Taxonomy (NCBI): domain Eukaryota; kingdom Metazoa; phylum Chordata; order Ceratodontiformes; family Protopteridae; genus Protopterus; species Protopterus annectens. Next base: position 1,643,565,842 of record NC_056728.1, on the reverse strand, counting down.
TTTCTCGTCCATTAGGTCTTCTCAGAGCCTGTCAGAGAGTAATGCGGACAGATGGCTGAGGAAGTTTCTTTGTATGCAGATCCAGATGGGGGTCCTCCCAGCTCTGTCTCCAGTGCAATCTGCAAGCAGAGTCTGTCCGTGCAGGATTATCTCTCTTTCTCTGATCTGGCCTTCTGTTTTGGAGCTCTCTGATCCTTTGGCCCCTGGTGCCAGTACGTTGGACCCGATTGTTCTGTCTACTTGGAGTCTGCTTCCATGAGTCGCTGTGTTCCAACAGTGTTGGTGCCAAGCATATCTCGGAGCTGCAGCCTAGACATCTAGTCCAGGGAGATGACTTCTACCCCAAAGTTTTTGGAGTTGTCATTTCCCCTCGGTGTCTCAGCATTCAATAGCTGGGTGCCAACTCCCCCCACGGAGTAGAGGGCTGTTGGTGACTGGGGACATCCTGCTTATGATCCCGCAGGACAAAGCGGTCTTCCTTGAAGCTGCGGTAGCCCTTCTGCCTTCGAGGTGGTGGAGAGGGTTTTGTCCACCCCTAGAAGACTTCCAGCACCTGCCATTTTAAATCCACTCCTTCCATCTTGGGCTGTGTGTCAGAGACACCACCGGGACAGCTGGTACCACACAGCCTCTCACAATAGACACTGACTTCGTTGAAGGAGAGGGGTCCCCCAGATCTCCACCTGATGTCTCATTTGGAGACGTATTAGAGATTCTTCACCAGAGAAGTGGTTGGTTGGCCCCAAATTCCATCTCCCCGATGAGTCGTCGTTCTTGGAAGCCCTCGGGACCAGCCCATCTATATCCTAGGTGTCCTCCACTGCAGATCTCCTCATGGACCTGGTATCCGCGCAGGCGTGGAGAGAATCAGATGCTGCAGAAACTATGCCAAAAAGTTCAGACAAGATCCTTAGTGCCCCCAAGGATAGCCCTCACTGGACAAAGGGCATTCCAGTAGATGCCATGGTGGTGATGGCGGCCACCAAGAAAGAGCTTGCACAGGAAAGCTCTACTTTCCCTCCCCCTAACAGGAAATCTAGGGCTATGGACTGATTTGGTTTTGCCCTCAGAGTGTTTATTTATTTTTATTTATTTTATTTTATTTATCATTTGTTGACCGGGAAAGTCCGACTAGGTTCCACAGAGCCTGTTTTCAGCGGAGGCCCGGGGAGAAATGCTCCAGATGCATGTCTTTGGAATGTGGGAGGAAACCGGAGTACCCGGAGGAAACCCACGCGAACACAGGGAGAACATGCAAACTCCACACAGAAGGCACCCCAGCCGAGAATTGAACCAGAGAACCTCTTGCTGTGAGGTGACAATGTTAACCACTGCACCACTGTGCCGGCCATTTTACCAGGCTACACAGGGACTTACTTAAGGAACTCTAGCTCAGGCCCCGAGTCCATGAAGCTGGATGATCAGACTTCCTTTACTTCCCATATGGCCACTCTTCAGTCCATTTGCAATGTATCTATGAGGCTTATCTCTCACACAGTTGAGGGCACCAATAGGGCAGGCAGTTCTGGCACTGCTGTTCGGCGCCATACCTGAATGCAGCTATGTGATTTCGAGGAACCCTTTAAGGCGTCTTTTGTCAAAGCCCCCTTTGACGGTTTCTCGCTTTTTTGGACCGACTGTATGCAACACACTGTCCCACAGCAAAAAAGAAAGACCCTGTCTGCCATCAGGATCCGCTTCTCAACCCCACAAAAGTCCTTCTCCAGGAATCAGTTTGGGAAGAAAGCGCTTGTGGTTCAGAAAAACCCAGGGTTCTTTCCAGGATGCCCAGGGAGATTCTTCACCCAGGGGAAGATGGGGGAATAATTCCAGTGGTAGACACTGCCCTCGAGGCAGAGGGGGTCCGGTAAGTCAGGGATCGCAGGATTCTCCGTCGGAGAAATCCTTGCAGCATCCCTATAGTGTTGCCCGACTGTCCCTCTCTGGAGGCAGTCGGGGACGATGCTCCTTGCACCTTGGCATCTGGTTAGCCATCACGAATAACCAATGGGGGCAAGGTGTTATATCAAGTGGTTACTCCATTCCCTTTTTAAATTCCCCCAAACCCAAATAACACCTCCCAATGTCCCACCCAATCAGACGGAGGCAGCAACTTTGGAAATCGTAAAGTTGCTCCAAAAAAGAGGCATCCAGGAGGTCCTCAGATAAGCACAGATCAGGGATTTACTCCAGATTCTTTTAAGTTCCAAAGAAAATGGTACCTCAGTCCCATAATGGACCTGACTTACCTGAAGAAATCAGTGAAACACACAAAGTTCAGGATGGTCATGGTTAAATCCTTCCTTCCCTTTCTACAGAAGGACAACTGGATGTGCTCGATAGACCTGAAGGATGTATACTGTCACATCAAAATGAACAGGCACTCCAGAAGGTATCTCTATTTCCGTCAGGGAGCTAGTCACTACCAATTTTGCGTGCTTCCGTTTGGTCTCACCACAGCGCCCAGGGTGTTTACCAGATGCATGGCAGTGGTTGCAGCTCACGTCAGACTGCACAGATTCCACATGTTTCCATACATGGACGTTTGGCTCCTAGTTGCACCAACCAGGCATCTACTGATCCAAGCCAGGGATTTTCTCCTACAACTAGCCCCTACCTTTGGGATTACCGTAAATCTCCAGAAGTCGCAGTTACAACCTGTGCAAATTATATATTTTAAAGGGGCTCGCTTGGACACAAGCAAAACTGTGGCTTTTCTTCCACCGGACAGGATTCTGTCTCTGCAGACACATGTCAAATGTTAGTGGCACCTGTCCCTGCATCAAGTCTGGTTCTGAAGGCTCTGGGTTCTATGACTGCAACAATTACCTTACTACCAAAAGCTCACTTGTATTTGAGAATTCTCCAGTGGACCTTGTCTGTCCAATAGTCACTTATGCATCACTCTCTCGATCATCCTATGAAACTGTCTCAGGTGTGCATGAACTTGCTTTTGTGGTGGCTTCACAATCCAGAAGTATCTCAGGATCAACCTTTCATTCTTCCTACTCCTGTCGCCATGTTGACCACAGATGCCTTCCAGCTGGGATGGGGGGGGGGCATTACATGGGATGGACAGTCCAAAGCACATGGATTCTCAGTATACCAATCTGCATGTCATGGTCCTAGAGATGAGGCTGGTTCTTCTACCATTGCAAGCCCTTCATATTATATTTCCTCTGCGGACAATTGCAATTCAGACCGACAACATGTCTCTAGTGTGGTATCTCAACAAACGAAGTGGAACCAAGTCCTTCTCCCTTTGTTAAGAAGCGATGAGAGTGTGGCAATGGGCTCTCTCTACGGACCACTTTCTAGTTGCGATGCAGTTTCTGGGGGAGCACAGGATATTGGCGGCCAGGCTCAGTAGGGTTCTTCTGATGCCTCACAGTTGTTCTCTAAATCAGTCAGTGGCAAACCAGATCTTCCTCAGATGGCGTCAACCCTGCTGCGACCTTTTTACTTCCCCTTGCAACAGCAAGTGCAGCAGGTACTTTTCTCTGATCCCTCCACAGGGACAGTCGCCAAGAGATGCTCTAATCCATGCTTGGCCTCCCGGTCTACTTTATGCCTTTTCTGCTGTCCCCCTAATTCCAAAATTTTTTCAGAAAGCACACAGGTTGAAGAACAAAGTGATTTGCTTTGTGCCTCTCTTTGGCCTCGACATGTTTGGTTCACCTTCCTTTGGTCTCACCTAATTTGCCCTCTGTGGACCCTGGAACCACATTGGGGCCTTCTGTCTCACCCGTCAGGGCAGACTTGCCCAGATCTTCACAGTTTACGACTAACCGCATGGGTTCTCCAATTCCGATGTTGGCTAGACAATCCAGGCTTTCTTCCACTGTCCAGAAGATTATCATTTCTTCCCATAAGTCTTCTACCTGAAAAATTTATGAAAGTAATTGGAAAAGGTTTTCCATCTCGGCCTAGCAGCATCACATTGATCTGCGTATGGCACACATTTCAGCAGTTTTGGATTTCTTGTCTGGCATTTTTCATTTGGGGGGGCAGTTTCTCTACTGTCAAAGTTCAGTTAGCAGCCATTTCTAATTTTCACACCAGAGAGAATGATATGTCTTTGGCTTCTTCTAGACTTTGCAAAGCCTTTGCCTTTCTCAAGGGAACCTTCATTCTCTGACCTCCTATCAAGGATCTTACTCCTCCGTGGGACCTTGTGTTCGTTCTACAAGCATTGAATTTACCCCCCTTTGAACCTGCCACTAAAGCTGAATTGAAATTCCTCTCCTGGAAAACAGCCTTTCTAGTGACCATTACTACGGCCAAGAGGGTTTCTGAACTTCAAGCGCTGTCTTCCAAACCTCCCTATTTTATTTTTCATAAAGACAGGGTTACTTTACGTACTAATCCCTCTTTCTTACCAAAGGTTGCGTTAGTCAGTACTATTAATTAATCTATTAATTTGCCTGTATTCTTTCTGAATTTTCAAAATAAGGGTGAATATATGTTGCATCTTTTGGACGTCCATAGACAACTGCGATTCTACCTAGATGGGACAAAATCTTTCTAGAAGTCTGATCAGTTGTTTGTCGCTTTCTCATAATCCAGAAAAGGGAAAGCAGTTAAAACCACTATTGCTCATTGGCTAACAAGTTGTATCACTCGTGTATTCTTTAAATAATGTTCCCCTACCCAAAACAGAGCTGATTCCATGGCATCTATTGCCACTTCACAGGCTTTCTGGTCTAAGGTTTCCTTAGAAGATTTTGTGCAGCTGCGTCATGGGCGAACTCCCACACTTTAATTTTGCATTACAAGCTTGACATCATATCTAGGAACAGGGCTGCTTTTGGTTCTGCAGTGCTTTGGAATATCCTTCCATGAGACCACCCAGATCTCTGTAGCTGGGGACTCTGCCCCACAGGTTTGATGAAGACTGAACAGACAACATCAGATAAAGAAGTTATGTACTTACCATAACATTCCATCTATGTTGTCTGGTTCAGTCTTCATCAACCCCCCCTTCCCCTTTCCTTATCTCTGAAGGACCTGATGGATTATACTGGGAACCTTTGTTCCTCTTTTGAGCTCCTGAGCAATTTTTTTGCTCTGTTTCTTTTTGGAATGCAATTTATTACTTATAAACATTTGCACAAACTCGGTCTAAGGTATCTCAGAGGAGCTAGGCATTATGGGTGGGATGGGAGGAACTCCAGCTTTGGATCCTAGGCTTGCTGATGGCTTTGTCGGTTCTGTGCTCAGAATTGAGACCCACAGGTGTGATGAAGACTGAAGCAGACAACACAGATGGAACATTATGGTGAGTACATAACTTCTTTTTTGGCAGCACTGACTTGGACTTTATCATTGTTACATTTGCTGGAGGGAGATGTAACTGTTAACTTGCATGAATCTTCCTTTCTCCCTTTAATGGATATTATTTTTGGGAGCTGTTGCCTTATAAATTTTCCTTTACCCCTTTATAAAGAAAATTCCTTTCATTGAAGACATCATAGGTATGCTGCAATTTCACTCTTTTCCTGTACACAGGACATTGGAGGTGTTACAGTAATGTGACATGGAATGTTCTTCAGTGTCTGTGTGTTTCGGGTGTTGGCAGCTAGAGCTTTCACTTTTCCTCTGCCTTGTCACCACATGAGGGTGCTGCAATACACACTGCCTGCTGTAGAGCTGTCATTTATTTTTTATCTGCTCACAGTGTCAGATCCATGCTGCTGCTCCCTAGGCTGTTGTGCATGGTCCACCAACTTGGGGATAGGTTTCCTTTTTGTTCTGCCATTTCAAATTCAGACACTGACTTTGAGTCCATCACTAGCCAGTGTAATAGCTCATGTTCCCATTCAGGCATTGCTGACAAACGCAAGTGTTTAGGTACAAACCCTTATGTCATCCAGTGGATAGCCAACTGGCTCACAGACAGGACCCAGGAAGTTAGAGTTGGGGAGTCCACCACTACAAAGAGGCCAGTCACAAGTGGAGTCCTTCAGGGGTCAGTCCTTGGACCTCTCCTTTTTGGCATTTACTTCTCAGAAGTCAAGGTTAATGTCAGTGGTCTCTGGCTGACTAAATTTGCAGATGATTGCAAACTAGGAGCTGTCATTGAATCTCACACTGACACAAATGTTTTCCAGGAGGAGCTGACAAAAACAAACAACTGGTGTCAGAGTCATGGACTAAAACTAAAGACCAAGAAATGCATAATAGTATCCTTCGAGGAAGTCATCCATCCCTGGTAACTATCTTATTGACAACACACCCCTTTGAGATGACCCAATAGTCAGGGACTTAGGGATACACACAGATAGTAATCTACCCTTTGATCATCACGTGTCTGCAGTGGTGAGGAAATCATTCTATGTTGAGCAACTTATAAACAAAGGTATGGCGTCCAAGTCCAAGGGAAGTCATTGTTCCACTGTATTCGGCATTCATCAGCCCTATCATTGAGTACAGTGCCCCCTTTGGTATATACCTAAACAGGCATATCCAACAACTGGAATGTCCACAGAGGTTCCTCACTAAAAGAATACAGGGCGTAAGTAATATGTCCTATGCAGACCGCCTCAAAGCCCTACCCCTGTATTCTGTCTCCTACTGATTTTTAAGGGGAGATTTATGCCTGGCATACAGGACATTGTCAGACCACACTCTGATGGACCTTCTGCATATGCACAAAACAAACAGTACCAGAATTACCCATTCTAAAGACTTAAACCTTCTTGTGATATATAAATAGGACCTGCTGGAGAGATAGGTATGTATCCCATAGACTACCCCGTCTATGGAACAGGCTCCCCATCCATGTGAAGCAGAGTTCCTCCCTAATCCAATTCAAGTGCAACTTGGACAATTGGATGGTAAACTGGAAATTCATCAGTGGTTTGGCGCCTTTGTCTCTGATGCAAACAGGTAACCTGTAAATGGTTCATCTCCCAGGCTCATACTTGTAGTTATCAAGGGTATCAGAACTTGTCAGAGATGTGGGTGCATGGCTAGGTTTAAAAAGGCCATTGTGGTTGTTAGCCTAGTAAACACCTGTAAACCTATGTTAGGGTGGGCCTGGTGCAAGAAACTGTAAAAACTCAGATGTTCTTCGTGTTTCACTGTTGCTGTCATCGCATAATCTGCCTGCAGGTAGCCCTCAGCTGGCCTGACTACCAGTGTCTTCGGATTTCTGCATCTGATGCTGTCACTTCTTCCATGACGTCAGGTCATCAGGGGTATAAAACATGCAGCCAACACCATTACATCAGTCTTTCTTGTCGTGCGGTGCCTGAAGCAAGTGCCGGTCAGCCGACTTCTGAAATTTTTGTTTTCAAGTTTCAGACCTGAAGTCTTCACTAAGATAATTACCCCATTGGGTATCCTTTTTTCTTGTTCTAACTGATGTCAGAATAAATTAACAATTGGTCTTGCCTGTGGAAAGCAACTACCTCATAGAGATTTTCATTCTTACTGCTTCACCTGTTTAGGCCCAGACTACGACGTACCTCGCTGTCGGTTTTGTGCCTTGTTCAACGCCCAAACTCTTCATCGTCGGGCTATTTTTGTAGCTAAATACCTTCGTTCTCAATCTCCGTACTCAAAAATGGCTTTGTTAAGCCATCTGACTACCGATCTTCCGGAAAAACGTAAGGATAAAGAGAGAGACAGACCGCATAGGTCAAAAACTGCCAACGACGCTTTCGTTAAGCTAGTCGCCAGTCTGCCGGTAATCAGTGAGGCGCTTTTGCACCCCCTGATACCCGCTACTACAGATTTGCAGGCCTCTACTGAGACCCAATTGGAGTCTGGCATGCCGTGACATGCTTCTTCGACTATGAAACCTGCGGCTGTCTCTACCTTGGATGGGTCCGGAGCAGCTGTGCAGGCACCAGCTTCTGAAGGTGTATTCAGGCCTACCGACTTTCATATTAAACTGACGACTTCATTTCAAGCTAGAAATACCGAATTCCTCAGGCCTAAAGCTCGCACTATGCCTAGAAAACAGACGACCAAGCTGCATACTCAGGTCCATATGCCTCAAAAACAAATGATTAGAATGGCTGAAGACCTTATTACCTTAATTAGGGGAAGCCAGCCTTCCCCCTCTAAGAGACCTAGAACTGATTTTTTTTTCTGATTCTTCTGATCAGGAATCTGATATCTCTGCTCCTTCTGACTAACAGGATTTACCCTTATCTACTTATGAGGATTCTGATGCAGAGGATTCCATTCCCTCTGCTTCCCCTCCAGAAGAATTTTCTTTCGGTGAAACCTTGCATACCCTTAGGGAGCATTTCCACTGTGAAAGACAGGACTATTCTGAGTCCAAAAAGAGACTTGAGGAATTTTTACTCCTGCCTCAACACAGGCCTCTAGCTATCCCTCCTGTTCTGGAGATTGTAGATGATGTTTTCTTGGAATCCAGCCTTACCCCAGACACTTTGCCTCCAGCTCCCAGGAAGCCTGACAGGTACTACAGAGTCACAAATTCCTCTTCAAGAATCCTACTGCGGATCCAGAGACCATTTCCCAAGGACCAAAAGGCATTAAGGCTACTACTGCCAAAAATCCTACCCCTTCTGATTGGGACTCTAGAGCTTAGACAGATGGGGTAAGAAGGGATACACTTCTGCTACTTTGGCCATTAGGGCTTTAAATTGCTAGTTTCATATGTTAAAGTATCAGCAGCATATTGTGGGACTACTTAAACAGAAAATGATGTTGATTCCTGACTGTGCTGAGCACAAAGATTTGCAAGAGTTAATGCATTCTGCTGAACAAGTAGGTAAACATACTTTGCAATGTGGTTTTGATGCTTTAGAAGCATCTTGCAGGGCTGCTGTCACTGGGTCTGTACATAGAAGGCATGCTTGGCTTAAGGAACAAAATTTGCCAGATTATGTCAAAGCTAAATTACTGGATGCACCCTTAAACTATGACCGCCTTTTTGGTAACAAAGCAGAAGAAGTCTTCAAAAGGATGGAGGAAAAAGCTAAATCTATGCAAACTGTTAAAGATTTCTTACAGGTACAGCCTCCTAGAGTCAGTAGGCATTGGCCTTCAAAGGACTGGTCTTTTCCAGTCTGTTCCAGGCCTTCTCAGTCCAAACCCAGGAGCAGCAGACCACCAAGACTTCAATCTCAGGCTGTGCACAGATCTAAGCAGTGGGGGACTCCCACTTTCAAAGCAGGGAGTAGTAAGCCACCCCCTGTGGAAAAATGGCACAATGACTTCTCCTTAACTCTTCCAAACCCTGCTCAGCTACTTGCTCCCTTAGGAGGAAAGCTCGCCCTGCATGCAAAAAACTGGGAACTCATTACCCAGGACAAATGGGTTTTAAGCATAGTTTCCCTAGGATACAGATTCCACTTCCACTCACTACCAACCCCAAGTGGATGGCCAGACCTCCCCCCAAATCAGTGGGCGGAGGCCCAAAAACAAGTGCTCTCTCTCCTCAGTATCAGGGCTGTTCAGCTTGTCCCAGCAGAACAAAGGGGACAAGGTTTTTATTCAAGACTGTTCCTGCTCCCCAGAAAAGAAAACTCCTGACGTCCTATCCTGGACCTGTCTATTCTCAACACCTTTCTGGTGGTTACAAATTTCAAAATGCTAACTCTTCAACAGCTTCTTCCTATGCTAGCCAAGGATGCCTGGCTGGCAACCCTAGACTTGAAAGATTACCTGCACATCCCAATAAGGGAATCCTGCAGACAATACGTACGTTTCAGGGCGGGCTGCATGCACTATCAGTTCTCTGCACTTCCCTTTGGCTAATCTACTGCGCCCAGGGTATTCACAAAGTGCCTAGCTCCAGCCATTGCATTTTGCAGGCAGAGAAATATTCAGATTTACCCATACTTGGATGATTGCCTGATTCAGGCAGAAAGTCAGGACTTGCTATTACAACACATGGCATTTGTAAAGAGACTTCTAACCTCACTGGGGTACACATCAACAAGAAGAAATCACACCTAGTACCCTGCCAACAGATTGTATTCCTGGGAGCAAGCTTGAACACAACTTCCCAGATGGCATTCCTCACTCCGGGGAAACAAGTTTATTTGACAATCTGCTTCAACCTACTGGCCACAAAAACACAGTTATCTGCAAGGAAAATCCTGCAAGCCCTGGGGTTCATGGCCTCTTGCATTCTGTTAATTCCATATGCAAGACTGCATATGAGGAAACTTCAGTGGTATCTAAAAAGTCTAGGGTGTCAGCATTCTCAGGACCCGGAAACAATGATTCTTATCATTCCTTGTCTAATGGCAGAGTTCCTTTGGTGGGCAGAGGCCTGCTATCACAACAAGGGACTCCCTTTCTCTCTACCCCCTGCCGTCCAAACCCTAACAACAGATGCATCAGACTATGCATGGGGTGCTCACATGGCAGGGCAGTGCATTCAGGGCAAATGGAACCCAAAACAGATTCACTTGCATATCAATCAAAAAGCAGTGTTAGCTGTACAGAACACTCTGACAGCCTTCAAAGACCTTATTCTTCCAGGACAACTATTGGTGAAGACAGACAACACCACAGTAATGTGGTACATAAACAAGCAGAGGGGAACTCATTCCTACCCACTCTGCAGACTAGCCATGGCCCTGTGGAACACAGCCTTGAACTACCAAGTGAACCCGCAAGCTCAATTCCTACCAGGCAAACTAAATTCACTGGTAGATGACTTAAGCAGAAATCTCATAGACCCACACAAATGGAAACTGGAACCCAAAATATTCAAGCTCTTGAGGAACAAAGGGGGGATACCAGATGTAGACCGGTTTGCCTCCCCTCAGAACTCCCCACAGTCAAGCTTGGAAAGTAGATGCCCTGCCCTTTACCTGGGAAATCCTCTCAATTTATGCCTTTCCCCCTCTGCCTCTCCTCTCGAAGGTTCTACTAAAGATCAAACAGGACAAGTCAAGGACAATAATGATTGCCTCAGACTGGCCACGCCAGCACTGGTATCCCCTTTTGCGTAGTCTGAAAGTGCTACAACCATGACACCTGCCTCAGACCCCTTCCCTGCTGTCTCGGCGAGCGGGCCATATTCTGCACCCTCAGCTTCAAACCCTGAACCTTGCAGCCTGGTTAATTTCCTGAGCTCACCCCAAGCAGCCCTCGGTAAGCAGGTGCTGGATGTCATTCTTGAGGCAAGGAGGCCGAGTACTAGAAAATCCTATTCAGAAAAGTGGAAAAGATACTGTTCCTGGAGCTAGGCTCAGGGGAGGGGTACAACGGTGCCCAGCTTACCCCATATTCTAGATTACTTAACAGAAATGCTCCACAAGGGCCTATCCTTCTCTTCAATTAAGATTAATGCCTCTGCCATTTCAGCATATTATAATACTGAGCCACCCCTCTTCTCTCATCCCTTGCTAAAACAATTCCTTAGAGGGGCCAAAAATTTAAGGCCCCCCAGGAGAGCTCCCACTCCAGCCTGGGACCTTAACTTTGTATTAGAAAAACTCACTCTTCCCCCCTTTTGAACCAGCTGCTACAGCAGAGTTGAAATTCCTTTCTTGGAAAACAGCTTTACTTCTAGCCATCACTTCAGCTAGAAGAGTGTCTGAACTGCAGGCCCTCATGGCAGTGGGAACCCTTCATTATCTTCCATGCAGACAGGGTTCCCTCAGGACTTATACATCCTTTATGCCCAAGGTGGTGTCTAGTGTAGCTCTAAACCAGTCAATTCATTTGCCTACCTTTTTCCCTAATCCTCAAAATATGGGGGAAAGGATACTGCATTCACTGGACATGCACAGACAGCTTAGATTCTATTTGGACAGAACTAAGCCTCTCAGAAAATCTGACCAGCTGCTAGTTAGTTTTGCTAGAGGGGCAGAGGGGAAGGCCATTTCAAAGCAAACCATTTCCAAATGGATAGCCAATTGCATCCATTTCTGCTACAAGCACCAGGGAAAACCTACCCCACAGGGAATAAGATCACATTCCACCAGGGCTGCCTCTGCCTCTACAGCATTTCTCAGAGGAGTCCCTACCAGGGACATCCTGGAAGCTGCTACCTGGAGCTCTGTACATACTTTCACCAAGCATTACCACCTGCCTATCTTTTCTAAATCCAGTGCTGGATTTGCCACAGCAGTCTTACAGGGCCTGATTGCTAGCCCCAGTGCTCTTTAACTGCCTCCACCCTTCCTTAGCTTTGGGACTCAACCCAGATGTGATGACTGCAACAGTGAAACACGAAGAACATAGTACAGTTGTGTACACTTATCATAAGTGTAGATGTTCGAGTGTATTCACTGTTGCAGTTCTGGTTATCCTCCCTCCAGCCCCCCTGACTTTTTCTTGGTTCTACCTTTCCTTCTTATTTGGAATATATTGTATCATGTGTATTTGCTTTTTGCTGGGGGTGTTCCATACCATATAAATGCTTCCTATTGTGGGGGCACCTGACATCTGGGCCAAGAAAAACTGATGTATGGCGTCGGCTGCATGTTTTATACCCCTGACGAATTGACATCATGGAAGAAGCAACAGCATCCGATGCAGAAATCCGAAGAGACTGTTATTCAGGGCAGCTGAGGGCTACCTGCAGGGAGATAACCCAAATGTGATGACTGCAACAGTGAATACACTCAAACATCTACATTTATGTTAATTGTACACTACTGTACTTTCTTCTTTGCATATCTTAAAGGATCTTGTAAAGTAGAAACACCTCCTGTTGCAGTTTCAGTCGGTGGCATGGTACCTGAACAAGAGGGTAGTGTAGCGAAGGGTGTGCAGTCCTTCTAGGATTAGTCAAAACATCGTGGAAGTGATGTGGTTGTGGCACTAGACAACAACTGATACATTTTGTGAGGTAGCGTTTTTCTCCTGGAGTTGTGGCTCCATTATTGGGCAGTTTAGATGGTCTTCTGAGAGTTGGGCATGCTAAAGATCGATGGTCTTGTGACCAAGAAGAATACATTTTTATTCATTTGTAACTTTGTAAGCCTTCTAGGCAAAATCCAGTAAGTGGCTTTCTCAGAATTACACTGTTTGCCATTTAAAATTGACAGGCTCAAACCCAGTACTACAGGATAGAGCATATTAGCAAGTCATATCCTTAATCAGGAGTGAAATTGCCATACATTTTGGGTTCTGCTGTCCTTTGTAAGACTTGGGAGGAGGGGGTGAGATGTGGACACATTTTGCATGGATCAAAGGGGGTATGTTTCTTCATGCATGTCCTCAAAAAAAAAAAAACAAGTAATCTCCATGGTATCCCCGAAGTCTCAAAATAACCCACTAAACAAGTATAGTGGGTCCAAAAACAAAACAAAACAGTGTAAGAAACTTCTCTGTGTGGAAGATTTTCAGTCCATATATCTCTAGATGGTCTGTAGTCCTATCTCGCCTTCATTCTTACACTTGGGAACGGAACCGAACCTCTGCTCCGACTCGGCCGTACTCTAGCTCAAAAACTTCTAGTTGGCTCGTGGCTAGGAGGTGTATCCCATCATGCATCACTAACATACCCCAGATCTCATTTGCCATTCGGTCAGCTCAGACGTGATTCTTCTTGGCCATGGCTAAGTGAAATTTCTCAATATCTTTGACTAGTTTATTGTTGGCTAAAATAACTTTTTTGGTAGTTTAGTGTGTTTTTTGCAGTCCGTGTCTGTTTTAGACTATTTGTTTTATCGTTTACTGTGTGTACTGTCTACGTTGATTGGTTGTTCTTCTATTGGCCTCTTGTATCCCTGCATCGCTTCTCTTGTGCTGCTTCTTTCTCTTACTCTTTTCCTCTCCCCTTGGGCTAGGCCCATTTAAGTCAGAGGACCTAGTCCTCAGTTCTGTTGTTTGTCTCTCCTTGGGCTAGGCCCATTTAAATTAGGGGACCTAGTCCTTGGTTCTGTTGTCTGTTTCTCCCTGGGCTAGGCTCATTTAAATTAGAGGATTTAGTCCTCGGTTTATCTCTTTCTCCTGTTAGGGCTAGGCCTGTTTAAGTTAGAGGACCTAGTCCTTTGTTTGCCTATTTGTCTGTAAGGTGCTGTTCTATCTGTTGAATAGAGTTGTTGTGTATTGTTATTAGTGGTTTTTGCACTACGTCAGAAGATACTAAGGATCATAAGCCTTCGGGCTTCAAAAAGTGTACGAAAATGTACCCAGAAAATGTCCTTAATGGATGGGCACAGTCTTTGTGTGTATTGTTTGGGGGCTATCCACCTCCAAGAGTCTTGCCTGTTTTGTCATGCATTCAGTCCTCATGTTCTTCAGGAGAGGAAGAACAAACTTATTTTGAAAGGACTATTGAAACATTCTTGTGAGGAGGAATTAGCATCTTCATCCTCCAGCTCTAAATCTCCTTCCTCTTCCAAGAAAGACAAACCAAAAGCTACAAAAAGGTGGTCTCCCACCCATTCTGTGTCATCTGAGCCACCAGACAAAATTACCAACGTGACTACACCCTCATCGGCTCCACTTGTTTCGCTGCCAACAGAGGTTACCATCATGGATCCATCAGTTTCAGCTCCAGCAGCTTCAGAGCCGATAACTGAGACTACATCTCGGAGCCAGTCAGCTGAACTCCAACCAGTTACCCCGACTCTTTGGTCGCCTATATTCCAGTGAACTAGATCCCCCACTCTGTCTTCCAGATCCTCTAGGAGCCTTTCTGATGAGGACATCAAGAGAGTGGTGCGTAGACTGCTTCAGACTTCGGCGCTGGTAAATTTACTTTTAGCTCAGTCCCAGTCGGCTCCGGAGCCTAATGTGCCCTCACACCCTGTTGATGTTCTTCCTCCAAGCTTCTCTGAGCCTTCGGAGCTAGAGTTGTCGGTGCCTCGGGTTGTGGAAAGGTCGGTTCCAGCTACCTCAGTTGGTTTCACGGTTTCGATATCTGTTCCACCCTTTCGGTGCCATCCGTGGGATCTAGGGTCCTGAGTTCTCCAGTCGGCCTGAGGGGGACGCTTCAAATCGAACTTCTTCGGTCCGAACCTACCTCTCGGTGCTTCGGTGCTGGTGAGCTTGGACCCAACATCTGCCTCGGAGCCCATCTCCTCGGCGCCGAGGACTGCCTCTACATCTTCGGAGAGGAGGGCATCCACGGAGCCGGGAGGATCGGCCTTTGAGGTGATGAGGAGTGTGCTGTCCAGGTCTTCAGTTTCAACCAGAGGTACCGACACTCTTCCTCTAAAGCGCCGATTTCAGTCTCAGCTCCCTCTCTCTCCCAACGCAGCAGAGACTCGCAGCCTCCGGAAACCTCCATGAGTGGTGCCCAGTCTTCCGAGGTCTCCCCAGAATACCTTTCTGAGGTGCCACCTAGGAAGAAAACTTGCAAGAGGAAACATGTCGACTCCCTGATGAGTCTATTACATCAGACACTGACCTCAGGGAGTCAGAAGGGTCCCCCAAGTCGTCCTCTGATGATATCTCATTCGCAGATATCCTTGAGATCCTGAAACAGAGGTGGCTGGCCCACCACATCCCCTTCTGAGGAGGAGTCAAGTGTACCTGAAGGCTTTCGGGTCTCAACCCTCCGCCTCTTGGGTGTCTCCACCTTTTGACGAGCTACTGGATCTAGTGAGTCGAAAGGTGTGGGAATCTCCTGATTCTGTGGAACCAGTTCCTAGAAGACCAAATAAATTTTTGTCAGCACCCCAGGACAAGGACTTTCTTCCTAAGGGCATTCCAGTAGATGCCATGGTGGTGGCAGCAACCACCAAAAAGGAACTTGCCGAAACTTCCTCCACTGTCCATCCACCGAACAAGGACTCTCGAATGATGGATAGGTATGGGAAGCTTATCTTTTCTTCAGCAGCATTTACACTTAGATCTCTGAACTACCTGTCTCATTTCACAAGGCTCCAGAGAGATCTCCTAAAAGAGCTGGGAAATGCTCTACAGGATGGGTCTGTATTAGAACATTGAAGTTTCACAACTTCAAATGTTATAATATCGACCCCTATTCAACGAAGGCTGACAACATCGAACATGCAGAACAGCAAATTTTTTCCTAGGGAAAAAATTCGCTGTTCTGAAACACATACACATAACACAAGCACACCAAACAAACAGCAATCCACACACATACACCTAAAATCTTACATCTAACCCTACACTAAACTGTACATACACCACTAACTATCCACTTACCTTAACCTGAACCCTAACGTCCGTCACTATCGCACACTCACCTCACCCGCGCCCTAACCCTAACTCACCTACCCCACCCTCACCCTCACGTCCACACAATCGCACATTCATCTGACCTGCACCCTAACCCTAACTCACCTAACACGCGCCCAATCATACACTTACCTGAACCCGACCCGTACCTTTCCACCACAGTGCCGAAAATAGCGAAGTGACAGAAAGACAACCAAATTCTTTCCCTAGGAAAAAAATTCGGTTTTCTGCAGCTTCGCTATTTTCAGCATTCGCTGAATAGGAGTCGATATTAGAACATTCAAAGCTGTGAAACTTCAATGTTCTAATATAGACCCTACAGGATAACGTATCTGAACCGGTATCTCCGAAGGTTAACGCACAGATGTCTACCCTAAATTCTATTGTGAACTCCTCCATGAGGCTGATATCTTACGCAGCTGATGGAGTGAGTAGGGCAGCGGGTTCAGGAGTCTCTCTTAGAAGACACTTCTGGATGCGTTTGTGTAACTTTGCAGAGGCCTTTAAGTCTACGTTTACCAATGCCCCCTTTGATGGATCCTCATTGTTTGGAACCAAGGTAAAAGACACACTCACCAGGTGCAAGCAGGAAGGAAAAACCCTGTCTGCTGTGAGAGTCTGTTTTTCCGTTCCTTCTAGACCCTATCCCAAAGGGCAGAAGGGTGGTAAAACGTGGTTCAAAAAATCGCCGAGGCAGAGGAGGAGGAAATAACGGTACATGCCGCCCTAGAGGCAGAGGAGGCCCGCAGAGCCAGGGAGACTGTGATTCCTTTCATGGTCGCCCCTATCAGTGCTCCTGAAAGGAGGCCCGACTGCGCATCTCTGGAGCCAGTCGGGGGTCGTATTTCTTTACACCCAGAAGCCTGGCACGATATCACTCAAGACAAGTGGGTATTAAAGATAATTACCAGAGGTTACCATATTCCCTTCTCTTCTCCACCCCCTCGGACCAGACAAATCCCAGATGTGCCACCCAATCACAGGGATTCAGCAACTCTAGAAATCCAAAAGTTGCTCGTAAAGAGAGTCATCCAACCCATCCCCACAGACCAAGTAGGATTAGGGACTTACTCCAGATTCTTTTTGGTGCCAAAAAGAACATGGGACATGAGACCCATCTTGGATCTCAGCAAATTGAACGAATCTGTACAGAAGACCAAGTTCCGAATGGTCACCTTACAGTCGATACATTGTCAGGGAAATACATTTGGATGTGCTCCATAGACCACCAAGATGCATACTACCATATCAAAATGGACAGGGCATCAAGGAGTCCCCTACGCGTCTGGCTGGGAGCCAGTCATTATCAGTTCTGCGCCCTGCCCTTTGGTCTCACCACAGCCCCCAGGGTGTTCACCAAATGCATGGCAGTGGTTACGGCTCACTTGAGATGTCAGGACTTCCAAGTGTTTCCATATCTGGAGGACTGGCTCCTGACTGCCACCACCAGGCACATACTGTTACAGGCCAGGGACTCTACCATTTAGACTTGCCTGCAGTTAGGGATTACAGTAAATTGGCAAAAATCTGCATTATCGCCCTCTCAGCATGTGAATTTTATTGGCGCCTAAATAAACACTGTTTCAATGAGGGCTTACCTTCCTGTAGAAAGAATTCAGAGCCTAAGGGAATAAGTCTTGAACTTACTTCCTCTAAGGAAAGCGAAAGCAAAGGTGGTGTTCAAGTTGTTAGGGACAATGGCTTCTACAATAACACTAGTTCCATTAGCCAGACTGCACATGAGAGTCCTGCAGTGGTTACTTTTTGCCCAATGGTCACTGCAGTATCTACCTCTTTCTCACCCCATCCTGATAACAGATTTGTGCAAACAAGACCTTTGCTGGTGGACCCAGACCAACAATCTAAACACAGGCAGACCGTTTGCCCCCCTCCATTGCCACTGTGACCACGGATGCCTGCCAGATAGGGTGGGTGGGGCATTATCTAGGGAGAACAGTCCAAGGCACGTGGCAGGAACATGAGGCTCAATTGCATATTAGCGTCTTGGAGATGAGAGCAGTGCTTCTAACATTGCAAGCACTTCACAGATTTCTCCCTCTAGGGATGATTACGATCCACTCGGACAATATGTCGGTGGTGTGGTACATAAACAAACAAGGATGGACCAAATCTTACCCCCTCTGCAGAGAAGCCCTTCGAGTGTGGGAGTGGGCAGTGTCTTCTCAGCACTTTCTGGTCGCAACGCACATGCCGGGGAAATCCAGCGTCATAGCCGACAGGCTCAGCAGGGCTATTCTGATGCCTCAAGAGTAGTCTCTGAACTCATACATTGCGAAACAAATTTTTCGCAAATGGGGTCAGCCTTGCTGCAATCTATTTGCTACCCCTCTCAATGCCAAATGCAGCAGCTACTTCACCTTGATTCCCGCAGAAGGGGAAACGCCAGGAGATGCACTTGTTCACGATTGGCCCTCAGGACTTCTCTATGCTTTCCCTCCTTTCCCCCTCATATCGAAGGTAATTCAGAAAGCAATATCCTTGGGAAGCAAAATGATCCTAATTGCTCCTTACTGGCCTCGACAGATTTGGTTCCCCTTTCTCTGACCTCATCTAATGGGCGAACCGTGGACTCTGGACCCAGTGCCAGATTTGCTGATGCACATGTCAGGGGTGTTCCATCCCTCTCTCCACACCTTCAACCTGACAGCTTGCCTGCTCCAGTTCCATCCCTAGTCAGGCTTCATGACTTTTCTCCTGAGGTTGTACACATCCTGACATCGTCTTACAAACCTTCTACCAGAAAAATTTATACCAGTAAATGGAAAAGATTCTCCTTTTGGGCCAGTGAGAGAAACCTCAATCCTTACTCAGCTCCCATTTCTGCCATTTTAGACTTCCTTTCTCAGTTATTCAACCAAGGTTCAGCAGCTGCCACTATTAAAGTTCAATTGGCAGCCATTTCCACCTTTCATTTGGCTAATGAACCTAATCTTATGGCTCATAAGCTGTGTAGAGCTTTTCTTAAAGGGACTACCTTGTTAAGACCCCCAGTCATGGATCCGGTGGCACCATGGGATTTGAACTTTGTTCTCCATAAACTTGCGTCAAGCCCTTTCGAACCTTCAGCAACATGTGACCTTAAGTTATTATCTTGGAAAACTAAATTTGTAGTGGCTATCACGTCTGCAAAAAGGGTCTCTGAACTGCAAGCTCTTTCCATTAAGCCCCCTTATTTGGTGTTTCACAAAGATAGGGTCTCCCTACAGACAAAACCCTTCCTTTATTCCTAAGGTTTCTTCTCAAGTCAATATTAATCAGTCTATTGAATTGCCTAAGTTCTTCCCTAATTTTTCTAACAAGGCAGAGTACAAATTTCACCAACGCATTCTATGGATACCTACAGGAATGCATGGATCGTGCTATCCCAAATAAAACCAAGACACACTCCTCCAAAGGCAGGAGACCTGTCTGGTGGACCCCAGCCATAAATAAGCTGTACAACAGAAGGAGGAAGCTACTACATGATAGAGCAAAATCCCTGAAAGGGAAGGCAACTCTGATCAGTACTAGCAAGAAACTACGATCCCTCATAAAATCATCTAAGGCTAGCTTCGAAAGAAAAATTGCACAAGACGCTAAAGATAATCACAAGGCTTTCTTTAGTTATGTCAGAAACCTGGGTGGAAACTCCCAGATATGCTCTGAGTTAGTGCAAAATGACAAAAAATACACTGAACCCACAGACATTGCCAACATCCTGGCAGACAGGTTCAGTGCAAACCCCCAAATGAGCAAATGACTATCCCAACAGAGTGTAGCCTCCCTGACATTACAGATGCACAGGTGAGAACTGCCCTTTCCAAAGCAAAAAACACAGCATCAATGGGACCGGACAGTGTCCCGGGCTGCGTTTTACATGAACTCCAAGAAGAACTGAACCCTCACTTAAAATCACTGTTCAGTCTCAGCCTTACAACAGGATATGTACCCAAAGAATGGCGTACAGCAACAGTGGTCCCACTCCATAAAGGTGGTGCCACAACGGACCCGGGAAACTATCGCCCTATAAGCCTAACTAGCCTGGTCTGCAAAGCTATGGAGCCTATCATCATGGAACTCATAAACAAAGACATTGGGAACCTCCAAACACTGGATCCTACCCAATTTGGCTTTGTTAAGGGCAGATCTTGCCTCTTGAACCTGGTCAATTTCTTTGAAACAGTCACCAAGGCCATAGACGAAGGGAAGGTAGTCCACACAGCCTACCTTGACCTTGCAAAAGCCTTCGACAGAATACCCCACTTGGGCATCATAAATAAGTTCACCAGCTTAAATATCAACCCCTGTGTCACAAGATGGGTTGCAAACTGGCTTAGGGATAGAACCCACATGGTCAGAATTGCAGGTGCCATGTCAGACTCTAAACCAGTTACAAGTGGTGTCCCACAAGGCTCAGTCCTGGGACCTCTCTTGTTCGGTATATATTTCTCTGAGGTACAGGTTAACACAGGAGGACTATGGCTGACAAAGTTTGCAGATGACTGCAAACTGGGGGCCATAATCGACTCGCCGGCTGACACAAGCATCCTCCAAAAAGGTCTCACAGAGACGGATAACTGGTGCCAGAGCCATGGCCTAAAGCTAAATGCCAAAAAGTGCATAGTCATCCCCTTTGGGAAAAACAAAGTGCCCACAAATTACCACATAGGTGGTAATCCATTAAGTACGGAAAAAGTAATTAGGGATTTGGGGACCCAAGTAGATTGCAATCTCTCCTTTGACAATCACATTGCCAAAGTGGTTAGAAAGACATTCTATATAGCCCACCTTATCACGAAGGGGTTCACATCTAGATCAAGAGAGGTCATTGTGCCCTACTATTCATCACTCATCAGGCCCATAATTGAATACAATGCCCCATTTGGGATGTACCTTACCCGACACCTGCTACAACTAGAAAGACCCCAAAAGTACCTCACCAAGAGGATCAAGGGACTCAAACAGATGCCCTACGCAGTTAGGCTAAAGAAACTCCAGCTCTACTCAGTTGCTTACCGCCTACTCAGAGGCAATCTGTGCCTGACGTATAAAGCCATGTTCAACCCAGAATTAATGGACATGCTCCACCTCAAGAAATCCAAATCCATCAGAACTACATGCTCCAGTGACTTAAACCTCAGCACAGAAATAAATAGAACATGCTGGAGGGACAGATTCATATCCCAGAGGCTTCCCTCACTCTGGAACAAAATCCCAATCCATGTCAAATCCCAATCCATGTCAGACAGAGCCCCTCAATGACCCTCTTCAAGAAGAATTTTGGCGTTTGGATGGGAGATCATAGATTTACCCCTGGGATCTCTTCTGTGTCACTGCTAGACAGAGGCATGGTAAACTAACCTTAAATGGGCTATCTTCTGTGACCTACTATACAGAGGCACAGTCAACTAATCTAAGAAGGGTGGCAAAAGCCAAACACACTCTGGCTAGGCTTGTAAATGCCCTAGGGCAGATAGCCTAGTATCAACCTATGAACCTATGAACTGGATGTGCATAGACAATTGCATTTTTATCAGGATAGAACTAAAGATTTCAGAAGGTTAGATCAATTGTTTGTTTCCTTTTCAAATACTAGGAAGGGCCTTCCAAAGTCACATTATCTCACTGGATTTCCAGGCTGCATTTCCTTTGTCTATTCATCCAGTGGCAAAGATATTCCCTTCAAGGTGAAAGCTCATTCTACAAGGTCTGTGTCTACCTCGGTAGCTTCTCAGGCTAAAATTCCAATAGACGACATTTGTGCTGCAGCAACATGGGCTTCACCTCATACATTCATTACTCACTACAAATTGGATATGGCTTCCAGGAACAGGTCTTCCTTAGGTTCCACAGTACTCCGGAGCATTTTCCAATGAGCCACCCAAGATGAAGGTGCTAGGGACGCTGTCCCAAGTGTAAGAATGAAGGCGAGGTAGGACTACAGAACATAAAGAAGTTAAGTACTTACCATAACGTTCGATGTTTGTAGTCCGTCTCGCCCTTCATTCTTATGAACCCACCCTCCTTGCCCCTTCCTTGAGGACCTGGGGGTAGAGTGTCTACTGTTTATGTTAGTCCTTTCAACTTGGTTTGTTCTTTGTTTCTGTATGTTTCTCCTTGCAGCAAACAAGATCAGGGGTATGTTAGGGATGCATGATGGGATACCTCCTAGCCACAAGCCAACCAGAAGTTTTTGAGCTAGAGTATGGCCGTGTCGGAGCCGAGGTTCGGCTCCGATCCCAAATGTAAGAATGAAGGGCAAGATGGACTACAAACATCGAACGTTATGGTAAGTACATAACTTATTTTTATTCACTGTATATTAATCAGATCAGACAAAAGTAGTAGAAGTAGCGAACTTAAACTCATCTTAAATAAAAAAAATAAATAAAAAAAATAAATAAAATATATATAATTGTACAGAATTACTAAGTATTCGAAAGTAATCCAAGCAAGGCAGGCAGTCCGTTTCTAGTCGAAAATCCTTTATTAAGTACACAGACAAGTGATCCAAGTAAAACAAAAATAGAGTAGTAGTTTCCCTGCAAGCTTTCTAAATATATATATACTTTTTATCAGGCAAGGGAGTGGTTTACTGTGCTGTAAAACAAAGTGTTACTGGTACACATGTTAAATTTACATCCCTTCCCCATCAGTGTGACGTTCGAGCTGGTACTGCCCTAATTAGTAGCTGTCATAATAATATAACCCTTATGTACTTTAAATACAATTTATAATGATGTGGTACTTTTGTCTGATCTGATTAATATATAGGGATTAACTAGAGATATATGGACTGAAAATCTTCCACACAGAGAAGTTTCTTACACTTGTTTTGTTTATGCATGTCCTCCATTCACTCTGATTCCTATTCTGGTCAAAGAAATATGAGCAGAAAGGCCAAGCCTCATCCTAATGGCAAAGTTGTAGCCCAGCAGAACTTGATTTTTAGCCCTTTGATTTGTGACCTCTCCTGAGATGATTTCCTGGTAATGGGTTCACTAGTTTTGTGGTGAGTAGTTATCTCCTGCAGCAATTGATGTCATTTCCCTGTCATCCAGAAGAAATCTTGAAAAATCTTGAAGCTACTAGAAAACTTTCCATTAGACACATACATGCTGCTATGAAGAAGCGATTCCCCAATGAGTTGGAGAGGTAGCTTGCCTTCATAAATCAGTGAAATTCAAGTCTGTATGTGTAATCTTACATACCACTTTGATTTGTTTCATTCATTCCATTGGTATGGTACATGTTTCTTCCATTAACTAATGGTCTTATGCATCAGACATCTCAGAGTAGAGAAGATGGTCACTCCCTCCTGTGCTAATGGAGAACATTTGTTTTACGGCCGTGCCCATTGGACCATTCATTCCCCATCACAAGGAGAGGTGGCATTCGGGTTGGAAGGGTTGGCATAATAGTTAAGGTGTTTACCTCGTAGACCCAAAGTATAGGGTTTGATTCTCACCATTGAAGGGAAATTGCCTAAACTTAAACTGACATCCGAGAACAGCAAGCCTACTACTTCCTATGAAGAGTTGACCAGAAGGAACTATTATCTTTATAGACAGCAGGGTGTTTCAAGAGTTTCTCTTGTTTTCACTGCCCAGCCCTACTAGTATACACCTGATAAAGCATCAGAGAAGGGAGTGCAAAGAGCTAATGTTGGAGTATGCCCCCTCACTTCTGTAAAGGACATTCCTTCCAAGCAGTCCTGTCACTCTCCTCGAGGCTCAAGCAGTGATCTCCCTTATGTCCACCAGAGAGACAACACCCTGGGGAGAGGTGAGCAAGCCAAACTCATTCGCCCCCCCGTCTGACTTTTCCAGTACCAGGGATGCTAATCAAAGCTCAGTGGCCTGGGATGGAGGCAGTGTTGTGAACCTCTGTGCCACGGAGTCAGGCCCATCTACTCATCTTTGGTGCATAATGTTACTAGTCATAGGTTCATAGGTTAGTACTAAGCTAACTGCCCTTGCGAGCCATTTTAAGCTTAGCCAATTGTCCCTTGTGAGACTCAAACCCTGCACCTTGTGTTTGTAAGGCAAACACCTTAGCCATTAGGCCACCCTCCCAACCCCTTTGTCATTGTAGTTTGGAACTCCATTCAAGCAACAAAACATCCTGTCGCACATCAGTGCTTTAGGACTTCATCCTCTGATACCCACATTGGCTCCCTTGGTTGTGTTGTAGATGACTGCTTATACTACTTGCAGTTCTGCCCAGGTGTCTGCTTAATGCACAGGGCTACTTGAAGTAAGAGTAATAGATGTTTGAGTTCTTTTCACATCATCTGATTTTTGAGAGGGTCTTTGCTGCAGGATACCTTTTATTTGATCTGCCATCCCTTTTTAAGGGGAGGGAGGAGTTTCTTCACCTTCTGTATATCAAATGTTGTGGCTGTAGGCACTGCAGTTTTATAATTGCATATCCTTTTAATATTGTATCCTTTCTTTGCAAATGAATTCCACATGATAGTATGGAGATCAAAAGTTAAGAATTCTGTGGCAAGGCACACTCCCTTATACTTTGTGCAGAGTTGCTGGAGAATACTTTGTTGAAGATATGCACTGTTCTAACATGGTAGGATGAATTCAGAAGACTGAAGTAGCCACTGAGGGGATGTTCTGAAGTGGTACCCAAGTGTCTGCCCTCTGCAGAGGATCATCTCGATGATCATCTGATGTACGAAATACTCATAACTGATGTCACTCTTCAGTTTATCCTTGACAGATGGGGGTTCAGTTCTGATATCGGAACCAACTTGGCCATTACTACAGCTCGCTCCAGCCAAAAACTCTAAAGTTTCACCTCTACCCGCAATCTCTCTTTCTCAATTACCTCAGATCTCATTTGCCGCTTTTCAAAATGGCTGTATTTAGTTATTACTCTCAAGCTTTAGTTGGTTTAGGTAAATTATTTTGTTTTTCTCTGATAGTGTTCTTCTATCCTCTTTAAAATTTTCCTTCCACTTAGTGTAATTCTTTAAGTATCATTGTTGATACGTTTTCTCCCTTATACTTTCGTGTATTTCCCACTATCGCCATTGTTAGTTGCCCTCCCTCTCTCTCTTGTAGTTCTTATTCCTTTCCCGTACATGCTTGTGTACTTCTCCAGCTATTATCATTGATAGTCTTTTTCCCCCCTATTCTTTACTTTAAAGTTATTAATGTATAAATCCTTTTCTTCCTCTGCCTAGATTGATCTCTGTCTGTAGTGTGAGTGTAAGTGGCTATTTTCTAGCCCCTTCTACTTTGTGGACATGGCTGAGAAGGGTAAGGCCTCCTCTGGGTTTAAAAAATGCCAGAAGTCCGGCCATAAAATACCTTCATCGGAATTTCATTTTCTTTGCATATATTGTCTGGGACTCCTCTATTTACAAGAAGACTGCAGCATTTGACATACCTTTAGCCACCAATCTCTTGTGGAAAGGAGAAACAAGCTCATCTTAAAAGGTTTGCTTCCTTCAGCATTTAGCAAAGCCTTATCTTATGGAGACCAAACGAAAACAGACATTTTATCTCCTTCTTCCTCATCTTCTTTGAAAGAAGGCAAGAAAAGAAGTGTCTCAGTTCTGACCTCCCCATCAGTTCCAAAAGCAAAAAAAAACTGAAACCCTCACTTCTGAAAGGGTCAACAGAACCACAGGCCTCTGCTGTTGACACACCAATGCTGACGTCTACTCCTGCACCATTTGATGTTTCAAGACCTTCGACATTACTACTGCTTCATCTGCCAAGACCAAGGATATATATTACATAGACCGACTTACTCACCTTCTATTGACCCCTTTTGCTGGGGACCTCCCAGACGTTTTCTTGCAGAGACCTAAGTCTCCTTCTACTTCATCAGTCCACTCTACCAAAAGTCTTTCCGAACTCGATGTGGAGAGACTAGTGATTACATTTTATGGGCTAGAGGACTTTCAGGACCCCTTTTGGTTCCGCCCCCCTCGGGTCTTGGCACCGAAACTTCCTTCACCCCACTAACGACTCCTCCTCTAACCTCCTCTGAGGTCTTAAGAGTCATCTGTTCCAGATCTCCCAGCGCTGACTGTACCGGCTCTGAAGTTAATAGTTTCTTCGGAAACGGTGGTTACCCTGAGATCGTTTGTATCTTCGGAACCGGAGACCTCCCATAGCCATAGCTAACCTGTCAGTTCCCGGGGGGTGGGGGCAGGTCTCGACTCCAGGTTTTTCAGAGCTCTCCCTGCTCCCTGGAGCTTCGGCTCGAGTTAATTTAGCTCTGGCTTCTGTCCTGAGAGTCAGTTCATCGGAGCAGGGAGTGACCCCGGTCCCGAGACAGTCTGTCTCAGTTCTGGGCTCCCTTCCCTCTTTGGGGGACCAAGCCATTGAGGCTATGGAGAGGGTCCTCTCACATACAGTGACTCAACCAGCGCCTCCTCCCTTGGAACAGGTACCCCCCCCCAGCTCGATTACTCCTTCTCCCTGTCCACTGGGACAGCGAGTGTCGAAGTCTCAGATTTCACATGCCCAGGTTCTGTCACCTTCTGATACCTCCCCAGATTATCCCCCTGAGGAGATCCCTCAGAAAAAGAAGTGCAGGAGGAAGCACTTGGATTCCATCCAAGAATCTGTTACCGAGGGCACAGATTTCGATGAGGGTGGAAGGGTCCCCATGGTCACCTTCTGAAGATGTCTCATTTGGAGACATCTTACAAATTTTAATACAGAGAGGTGGCTGGAAGTCCCAAAACCCTTCCTCTGAGATATCTGTTTATCTGCAGGCATTAGACACCTGACCGTCTACCACTTGGGTGACTCCACCCGCTGATGAACTTATTCATTTTATTTCACAGCAGGCATGGAAGGCTCCAGACACCATCGAGCCTATCCCTAAAAGACCTGATAAGATACTATCTTCCCCCGAGGATAAGTAGTTCTGGGCCAAGGGATTAGCTGTTGATGCCATGGTCATAGTAGCCACCACTAAAAAGGAACTAAGCAGTTCTGTGCCAAGGGATTAGCTATTGATGCCATGGTCATAGTAACCACCACTAAAAAGGAACTTGCTGAGGAGAGATCTTCTGTCCATCCACCCAACAGGGAGTCTCGGGCTATGGACAGATTTATGAAGTGGGTCTATGCTTCATCAACCTTCGCTATAATGTCCTTGAACTTCTTGGCACATTTCACCAGACTCCAACGGGATCTGATTAAGGAATTGTCAGACACTAGCGGGAGCTGTAGCTAACTGACTCCAAGAGAAAGTGGCTTCCCAGCTAGCCACCCTAGAGTCTGTGTCTAACTCGTCCATGAGTCTAATTGCACATACAGCAGAAGGGACTTCCAGAGCAGTAGGTACAGGCGTAGCCATAAGGAGACACGCCTGAATGCACTTACATGACTTTGCTGAACCATTCAAGTCTTTTTTTCATCAACACTCCTTTTGACAGAACATCCTTGTTTGGCCGTAAAGTAAAAGAAACTTTATCCAGGTGTGAAAAGGATGGTAAGACCCTTTCTGCTTTGGGTGTATGTTACTCTACCCCCAAAGGTCATTGTCTAGGAACGAAAGGAGTGGTGGAAAAATGTGGTTCAAAAAATCTCAAGGGCCTTTCCACAATACACATGGAAGGAGTTTCCCCAGGGGCAGAGGGGGTAACCAAAATGGAAAGTGCCTCCCTTGTGGCAGAAGTGATCTGCAGAACCAGGGATTCAGGGATTCCTTCCCAGGGAAGTCCTTTCAGTGTGCTTGAACAGAGGCCTGATTTTCTTCCTCTGAAGGCAGTTGGGGAATGCTTGTCTTTGCAGCTAAACACCTGGCTAAACATAACAACATATTCTTGCATGCAATGGATCGTATCCAGAGGCTGTTCCATTCCCTTTTCTCATTCACCCCTATGCAAAGGAAAATTCCCAATGTCCCACCCAATCAGAGGGATTCAGCAGTACAAGAAATTCAAAAACTGCTGGACAAAAGAGTTATCCAAGAAATCCCGCCAGACCAGAAAGGATCCGGAACATACTCAAGATTCTTTTTAGCGCTAAAAAAGACAGGGAACTGGAAAATGATTCTAGATCTCAGTGTGCTGAACAAATTGGTTTGGCAAACAAAGTTCTGGATGGTTGTGGTACAGTTTATTCTTCCCTTTCTGAAGGAAAGACGACTAGATGTGCTCAGTAGATCTCCAGGATGCATATTACCACACAAAAATGGACAAATGCTCAAGGAAATTCCTCCGCTTCTGGCTGGGAGCCAGTCATTGCCAATTCAGAGTACTGCCCTTTGGTCTCACCACAGGCCCCCAAGGTGTTCACCAAATGCTTGGCAGTAGTAGCAGCTCAGTTGAGACTGCAAGGATTCCAGGAGTTTCCATATTTGGACAGCTGGCTCATTACTGCTCCAACCAGGCATCAGTTAATAGCAGCCAGAGATTATACTCTCCATATCTGTGCCCATCTGGGGATTACGATAAAACTTAAAAATCACATTTGACGCCAACTCAGAATTTAGAATTCATAGAGGCTGTAATAAATACTCAAACACCTATAGCATCCTTTCCTCCAGAAAGACTTTATAGAATAATGGTACGGGTTCAGAAGATAACTCCGCAGAAAAAGAGTTCCTGCCCGACTAGTTCTGCAGGCTGTAAGGTCGATGGCAGCATCAACAACTCTAGTACCTTTAGCCAGGTTTCATATGAGAATTCTGCAATGGCTACTAGCTTCCCAGTGGTCTGTGCTTCACCAGCCATTGTCAGATCTAATCCTGATCATTAGTTGTTGCAAGATGGATCTTCTTTGGTGGATGTACTCCGAACATGTCCTCAACAGTCATCCCTTTGTCCTTACAGAGCCCATAGCCATAGTGACAACGGACACCTCCCAGATGGGGGGGGGGGGCATTATCTGGGCAAGATGGTCCAAGGAACTTGGTACCCATTAGAGGCCAACTTGCATATCAATGTCCTGGAGCTAAGAGCAGTGCTTTTTGCATTGCAGGCCTTTCAGACTTTCTTCCTCAGGGGACTATTGCAATTCAAACAGGCAATAAGTCTTTGGTTTGGTACATCAACAAACAAGGAAGAAACAAGTCTTACCCCCTTTGTTGAGAAGCCCTCAGAGTGTGGCAGTGGGCGATCTCTTCCAACTGCTTTGTAACAGCAACACACATTCTGGGGAGTTCCAATGTAATTGCAGACAAGCTGAGCAGATGCATCCTTCAGCCTCACAAGTGGTCTCGCAATCCATAAGTAGCGAAGATTGTCTTCCATCATTGGGGTCAACCTCGCTTCTCCCCTAAATAAGTGCAGCAATTATTTCACTCCGATTCCCTCTCCAGGGAAGTCAACCAGAGATGCTGTCCTCCACAATTGGCCTCCTGGTCTCCTATGTGCATTTCCACCTATTCCTCTCATTCCAAAATATTTACAGAAAGTGCTCAGGTTGAAGAGCACAGTAATCCTCATTGCAGCCTTTTAGTCTCAACAGATTTGGTTCCCCTTCCTTTGGCCTTATCTGATTCGACAACCTTGGATTCTGGACCCGGTTACAGAACTTCTGTCACATCCAGGCAGTCTTGTTCACCCAGACATTTGGAACCTCAAGCTGACAGCGTGGTTTCTTCATTTCCATTAGTTGCCAGGAGACCTAATATTTCCTCTCCTGTACGCCACATTTTTTTTATCGGCTCATAAACCTTCTACTCAAAAACTGTATTCTAGTAAATGGAAGAGATTTACCATTTGGGCTCATGAAAAACAGATAAACCCCTGTTCTGCTTCTGTAGATCATATCTTAGACTTTGCTTCCCCTTCTGCCATCAGATTAGAATTAGCTGCAATCTCTAATTTTCATAATGGTATCGAAGATCGTTCTTTAGCCTGTCATAGGCTTTGTAAATCTTTTGTAAGAGGCACATTTTTGTTAAAACCCCCTTTCAAAGATCCATCCGCTCCTCCTTGGGATCTGAACTTAGTATTTACAAGCCGTGATACATTCTCCCTTTCAGCCCGCTGCAGAATGTGACTTGAAGTTTTTATCTTGGAAGACACTGTTGCTGGTAGACATTGCCTCCACCAGAAGGGTTTCAGAGATCCATGCATTGTCATCTGAACCCCTTATTTGATTTTTCACAAGGATAGAGTCTCTTTACAGACAACCCCTTCTTTCTACCCAAGGTAGTATCAGAGGATAACATCAATCAAGCCATTAATTTAGTGGTTTTCTTGCCAAATTATTCCGACGGAGGTGAATATGCCTTGCATTTACTTGATGTTCATAGACAGTCCTTCACAGAACAAAAGACTTTAGAAAATCAAGTCAACTGTCGGTTTCCTTTTCCAGTGAACAGATGGGTAAGGCAGTCAGCAAGGTAACTCTGGCCAGATGGTTGAAAGATTTTGTTTCATTTATTGCCTAGGCCCATGAAAACACATTCTACAAGATGTTTAGCCAGTTCAGCAGTTTTCCTTTCCAGAGCTTCTATGGATGATACAAGTGCCAGCAGCTACTTGGGCTTCTCCCTATACCTTTTATTATTCATTGCATTGGACTTGGTTTGCAGGGGAAGAGCATCCTTTGGCTCGATGGTGCTCAGGAATATCATTACGTGAGTCCACCCACCGTTTTAGCTAGCTGGGGACTCTGTCCCATCTGTCAAGGATAAAATAAAGATTGACGACATCAGATAAAGAAGTTGTGTACTTACGATAATGTTCCATCTGTGTTGTCCATCTTCATTTATCCTTGACTTCCCTCCCACTATTCCCTGTCCTCAAAGATTTTTTGGTGGAGCAGATCATACACCTTGAAATGTTATGTTTATTCAAGAACAGTAGATAGGGCTTCCTTGTAGCTTCCTTTCTATATACACATATGCATGTGCGCGTGTGTGTATGTATGTATATATATATATATATATATATATATATATACACATATATATATATATATATATATATATATATATATATATATATATATATAAAACTTGAGAAGCCTGTCCACAGTCTTTGAGGAAAAAACTACACTCTATAACAAATAAAATACCTCGGAAGCTGGCACAATAAGGAGACTGAGACCAATAGTTCAAATCAGAAATTCCTTCTTCATTAAAAGCTACTTTGGTACAAACAATCCACAAGATAGAATCCAAAACAGTCTGAAAAATATTAAAATATTAAGCACTTTCATTCATTAAAATTGTGTTAACCAGTCGAACTTCATCAGAATAATCGACTGGTTAACACTATTTTAATGAATGAAAGTGCTTAATATTTTAATATTTTCATATTTTTCAGACTGTTTTGGATTCTATCTTGTGCATTGTTTGTATCAAAGTAGTTTTTAATGAAGGAATTTCTGAACTATTGATCTCAATCTCCTCATTGTGCCAGCTTCCAAGGTATTTTGATATATATATATATATATATATATATATATATATATATATATATATATATATATATATATATATATATATATATATATATTTCTGTTTATTTGTTCATAAATGCTTTTCTGCAAACTCGATCTGAGGTAATTGAGAGAGAGGGACTGTGGGTAGAGGTGAAGCTCAAGAGTTTTTGGCTGGCATGAGCTGTAGTAACGGCCAAGTCAGTTCCAATATCTAAACCAAACCCTCATCTGTCAAGGATAAATGAAGCTAGACAACATAAGTGGAACGTTATAGTAAGCGCATTACTTCTTTGTTCCTGTTATTTCGTAGCTTATTGTACCAGTCAAGAAGCAGATGCTATTCTTTTAGGACAGGCTTTGAATAGACTGGTAAAAGAGCATTGGGAGGAGTTAAGAATTAGTGGAGATTAAAGGAATTCTAAAGATGCACTCCACAGCATTTTTTTTGAGAAGAAACAAGTTCCTAATCCATAAATTTTTTTGAATAAAAGCATGCAGTAAATGTTTTCACCCCTTCTCTGCATCACCTTTGTCATGGTTGCTAATGCTAACTTTGCCCCTTACTCAAACACTACATAACTAAAACCCTTTCTCTAACAGTACTACTGTGCAAAAAAATGGACACAGAATGCACACAACACCAAACATGCACAACACTGAATCTATTCCAGTACCTAACCCTTACTTTTACCATAACCAGCAAACACTTGCACATAAAAGTACAGAACGTATTCCTCCCATTTCAAGGTTTTGCCCCTACATTCTTCGCGATCCTATGGAAACTGCAAAGGAAGTATCCATATTTGTTAAAGACCGTATCACTTTTTTGTCAGTTTCCTAGAAACTCAGAAATTAAACAGTTTGAGGTGCAATTCACACTACATATTGCAAACTATCATATCATTGCATGTTACCCCCCCCCCCCCCCGTGATCCCAGGTAGTAACCATTTGAGTTTCCTAAATATAATGGAAGAACTTCAAGTCAACGGAAATTTGTTTATCACAGGAGACTTCAACTCTGATGATAAACCATGAAGCTTATACTTCAACTGTAGATTACACCCAAAAATTACTTAATTTCATAAGCAAAAACTCATTGGACCCAATTGTCAAGGAACCAAGTAGTGGAAAATTATTCCTGACCTAGTCATTACCAACATGGCATCAAATATCTCCTATTATTCCCTACTCCAGTTAAATCTGATCACAAACTGGTAGCTTTTTCCTTCAAAATCTCCAAAGAGTTAGATGCAAAAATCACAAAGTTCAGAGGCTTTAGACCTACAAACCTTTTTACAGTTCTACGATAAAAAACTCAAATTCCAGTTTAACTGTATTACCTAAGATACTGACGCAGCAAGTAGTTATGCAAACAAACTCCATAAGCACCTAGATAAATATATTGATCTGACATTTCCTACCAGATTCAAACAAAATGGGAGTTTTAAAAGTAAATCAGCCTGGTAGTCTGTATGTAACAAAACTGAGAACCAGAAACCTTGACAAGAGTAACAAAAAAAGGGCCTAGGCTGCAAACACTAACGTCAAAAAGAATTTTAATAATAATTTGACATTATACTTTGACAGTATAGTTAGGAGCCCTAGAGGTGGACCCTGGGAAGATTTACTTGAGTAGAGGAAGACCTTGTGGCAACTCAAATTATAGACAAATGTGTTCCCTTGTTCCCTGGACTTAACAAATTTATTTCAATAGCCAACACCTTGAAGCTTTTATGAATTCTATGTGGAATGCTTTCAAAGTTTTATAATGTTATATTATCTTTTTGGGATATATTATTTGGAGTTATTTTGCTTTAAAAATGTGTGTTGTTTAATTGAGTTAATGTCATGTGATTAATTGTTTTTATTAGCCTGCATTTGTATATTGTAACTAGATTCTGATGAAGTCAGTTTTGTTATGACAAAAGAGCTTAATCGTGGTTATTAAAAAAAATGTTGACAATAGTGTTTGCAGCCTGGTCCCTTCGTTCCTGAGTACTGGTTTTGTTATTCTAGTCTGTATGTATAAATGTAAAATACAATAAAAGAAAAAAGATTCTTAAACTGTATAGTTTAAAAAAAAAAACTCAAATCAAGATTAACATTAAAAAGCTATCAAAGGAACTACATAAACACCATCAGGAATACGAAGGACTCCTATGAACATAGACTAGCATCAGAAGCTAAAGGCAATTACAAATCCTACCTTCTTTAATTATGTTTAAAAAACTAACGAGTAACACCAAACATTGCACAGAGCTTATCCAAAGTAGCCCTACCTACTCTGATCTAGTAGAGATAGCCAACAGTCGAGCAAATTAATTCAGACAAATTTCACACCCAAAGCATCTGTGCCAAGTTCACGTATCCCACAGAATCTGAAGCCCCCATCATAACCGAAGAACACTTGTTAACTCTCCAAAATAAAAAGTACTTCATGTACAGGGCCTGTTCATATACCCTGTTATCTGATAAGAAGTACAAACATGCCATCATATACCTGCCCCTATAGATGTTCAACCTGAGCCTAGCCAATGATTTTGTCCCAAAATGTGGTGCACAGCTGTTATAATGCCATTTTACAAAGGTGGACCCGCTACTGACCCTGCAAACTACAGACCAATTAGTCTGGTTAGTCTCACCTGAAAAGCAGCTGGGAAATGTCATAACTGACCTAATTAACTATGATATCAAAAATCTTGTAAGGCTTGATCAGTCAACACTTTGTATTTGCTAAGAGTAGATCTTGTATAACATGTCTGGTCAATTTCTTTGACAAGGTAACACAAGCCGTGGACAGTGGACATACCATCCATACCGCATACCCCGACCTAGCTAAGACTTTTGATACCGTGCTTCATGGTAACATAATAAACAAGCTGAATGAGCACCAAATTGACCCCTACACAGTTAGGTGCATAGCAGATTGGCAGAGGGATGGAACCCATGTAGTCAGGTTGACAGGTGTATCTTCAATAAACATGATGGTGACACCCTAAGGGCTTCGTTGTGGGACCCCTACTCTTCAGCATCTACTCTGCAGATCTTCATATTGCAAATGGTGATCTCTGGCTAACCAAGGTTGTAGACATTTGCAAAGTTGGTATTATCCTCAGCTCTTCCTCTGATATGCAAAAACTCCAACTGGAACTCAAAAATGTCAAAAGTGGGTTAAAACTAAATGCTAAAAATTGCAAAATCATTGCATTTTAATTAATCTTTCATCCATCTTGTACTATAGACAACATCAAATTTCAAAATGAAAGTATGGTGAGAGACCCCTAGGAACACGGGTAGATAATTGTCCTGCCTTTGACCATCACTTTACAGCAGTGGTTAGGATATCTTTTTATGTTGTGCAGCTACTTGCAAAAGGTATTTCATCTAGATCCAAGGGTGTTCGTACCTGTCTGTATTCCACATTGATCAGACCTATTAATCAAATACATTCTTGTTTTGAGGATGTATCTTTCTAGGCATATTAAGCAAATGGAATGACCGCAAAGGTTCCTAACTAAAAAGATCACAGGCTTAAAAGGCAAGTGTCACCAGGAGAGGCTGGAAGCAGTCCCTTTATTTGGTGTCCTTTAGACATATTGCGGTAATGGTGCTTTGCGTTTTGGGCTTTAGTGATCCAATAGCCCAAGACCTCTTATATCTCCATAAACCAATCAGTCCCAGTATCACCACAACCAGGAATCGAAACGTGCATAAGAAAACAAACCGCTATGGGGAGACAGGTTTTTCATGCAGTGCTAGCTTACTCCCATCTGGAACAAACATCCACTCCAGATTAAGCTGTTGTGACATACTATTTTCCTTCAAAAAAAGAATTGGAGAACTGATGGTTATCCACAAGTTATGTTTGTTTTTGTTTTTCTTTCGGCTTTTCCCAGTTAGGGGTCGCCACAGCAGAACTCCGGTCCGCTAATGATTGGCAGTAGATTGTTTACAGGTGCCAACTCAGCGCCCAACCTTCAGCGAAGGCAAGCCCATTCTACGCATGTCTTTTGAACGCTACTCGACCGCGGGGAGGACATGCAGACTCCATACAGAAGGTGCTCCAGCCGAGAATCGAACGGGAGAACCTCTTGCTGTGAGGCAACAACACTACCGCTGCACCACTGATATGACTAGCCTGCTGCTGCTTGAAAAAGGAAATAAGGTCTAAGGGCGGGTACTGGCATGGTGTAAAGTCCATAGGGTCCAGTTGCCTTGCATTCTCTATAATTCTGTGATTCTAACTGCTAAAATGCGAATGCACATCTTCACAACCGCCACTTTTTCATTGAAACGTTCACTTTCCTGCACAGTCCTGCTTACCTACATTGTATAAACTTTAACTCACCTATATGTGA
The DNA here is from genome assembly GCF_019279795.1 of Protopterus annectens. Lineage (NCBI taxonomy): Eukaryota > Metazoa > Chordata > Ceratodontiformes > Protopteridae > Protopterus > Protopterus annectens. The sequence continues at coordinate 1,643,529,996 of NC_056728.1, read as the reverse complement.
TTCACACAAATGAGTATTCACTCATTTGTGCATTCTCTTTTACATCAGAAAAAAATTTTTAATCATATGAGTATTCAGCGTTTCTGTTTCAACTGCACACACATATGGATAGATAAATGGATAGAAAGATAGCTATATTAGCCACTAGGTGGTGATGTTCTCTGCAGTTTGCACTGTTTTGCTGTACTCTGTTATGTTTGTATGTCTGCAATATATGTTTTTAAATTCCTGCACTAAAGTTGCAGTGTAGGCATTACAATATCCAGTCACAACCAGATAATGTCAATTGCAAATATATAGATAGCTCTATTAGCCATCAGGGAGCACTCTTCCTTACATTATGCACTGCACTAGGGCAGTCTTAGCTATATATTTTCAGTATGGCTTCATAGGGTATGTGTAATTGGGCTTGTTACATTTCACTACTTGCCTACTAGCTCACTGTACTATAAAACTTACTAAGATTTGTTACCTGCTTTGTTTTCTCATAACTGTCATTCTCATATCCCTGCATTGAAGTGCTTGTTCATCAGTTGCTACCACAGCTCTGTAAATACAACTAAATGTTTTAAAGGGATAGAATTGTATGTCAGGTACAAGCTCAGAATGTAACATTTTAATATTCTCAAAAGTGTATGCATTCAAGGTACTCATTATCACTGTAATAATCTGTCTTCACCCTGACTGTTATTGAGCACATTTGATGTTCCTGCTGCATTAACACTTAATTATGCTTTTGTTTTCTCTCTCTTACCTTCATAGCTTTCTACTTCCTCTCCTGCACTAAGAATTGGGAACCTACCTGCCTGGTCTTTAAGGACTCCTTCCATTTAATTTCTGACACTCCAGCGTCAGCTCAAAGAAACCTACCACCTAGAACAAACTCCCAGTTTCAAAGTGAATACGAAACAATGTTCTTCCCTAAACCTAATTGCTAAGCTGACCTTTTTGTATAGTCTTGTATGTAATGTAGTGACCGAGATAGGAACCCAGCAGCCATACCTCTCCCTACCCCCTTAATACTGACCTTCTCTCCTTTGACTACTATTAAAGCCAGCTCTACCAGCTATCTCTGCCATAGCTACCTATTACTGTACTTTACTCTTTGCCCACTAGGTGGCACTCTAACCAAGGCCATTGCTGCATCCTTTACCCCACTTTTTTCCCATACTTGATCTCTGACTATCTTTCCAGTCTTCATGCTACATTACACTACTCTTCAGTGTGTCTTCACCCTCCATCCAACTATACTCTTCTCATTTTCTACTCTACTATCCCTGAACTCCCACATAATTGCATTATCACAACCTACTCACCTGCTACTTCCACGAGTGCCACAGGAATTCTGCTACACACAGATTGTCTCTGCAGAATCTTCCTTCACTTGCTCTAACCTGCTGTCACTTATGGCTCACTCCGCTCCCCTGCCGTACCCCCAATTCCCACCCCCCAGGGTTTCTATACTTATACTCACATAACCACTCCTACTTCCTCCCTACCTATTAAACTCCACCCCCTTTCACTATCCCTCACTTCCTACTCCCTCCCCCTACACACCATCTATCGCCCTACCCATCCCTCCCATCTTTATAAGGCAATACCTACTCCTTTACCTTTCTCAACACCATATATCTAACTTATCTAAATCTCAACATGCTTGCAAAACAGACATCCTTCTCTATTCAACTACTACTTCTTCTGAACCTTATCTACGTCTGCTACCTTACCCAGCTGAGCACTACTACCCACTCACCATTTCTTCATACAGCCAATTCACTCCCCACAATACACTCATACTCATTTAGGTCAATATCCCCCAGCCTGTATCCTATTAACTATCTATTTTTCCACTACAAACTAATCACTCCTTACAAAATCTCCAGCCCCCCTCTAACCTCCAAAACCCTCACAAATCTAATAATACACAACCAAGAAACAAAGCAATCCAAATACCACTTTAGCATAATCCAACATCTAACAACCATTCTTCTATGTGGAGATATACATCCTAATCCTGGCCCAACCACCTCCTCCTCTACATCCAAATCCATCCTTCTAGCTTCTCTAAATGCCCAAAGTATAGCTAACAAAATTCCCAACCTGCATGCCTGGCTACTCTACAACAAACCTGACATCTTAGCTATCTCAGAAACCTGGTTAAAACCTCATATAAAATATGCTGAAATAGTACCACCTAACTACTCCATCATCAGAAAAGACAGGGCCCACAGAAAGGGTGACGGAGTAGCTCTACTGCACTCATCCTCCCTATCCGTTACTCCCTATAATAAACCCATTCCCCAACACAGAATTAATACTAGCTCTACTTCAATTAAATAGACACAAACACATATGCATAGCCTCCCTTTACATTCCCCCTGGATACAATATCTCAGTACTTGAAGATATCCTCTACTGGCTTTCTACCAATATCAGCAATGAAACTATAATCCTGGGAGACACAAACATTAACTGGTCCTGCATTCAGTCCCCTTCACACCCCCCCTAAACATCAACCTGTATAATTACTCTCAGCTCATCAACTCCATAACCAGGCCCTCTAAAGACTTCTCCAGTGGTAGCACCCTAGACTGGATCTTAGTCTGTCACCCCCACTACTACCCTGACAGTGGGACTCTCCCCGATTCCCTCAGCGACCACCTCCCTATCTTTACAAGGCATCTTCCTTCACCCTTACATTTAACTCATAATTACCTCACCACTCTCTGCCAAAAAAACTTCAACCCCAAAGCCTTCTCCGACTCCCTAAAATCACTAAACTGGAACCCTCTTAAGACTCTACCCCTGGAAAATGCTGTTGCCCACTTCAGTTCAACTTTCCTAAATCTGTTAGATAGCTATGTCTCCTTAAAAACAAAAATAATAAGAAACAAAACTGCCCCTTGGCTTACCAAAAACACACTAACTGCCATGCGCCTTAGAGACATAGCCTGGGCACATTACCAGGAAACAAAACTCCCACCACCCTTAATGAGTTCAAAACACTCCACAACAGAGTTAAAAAGCTTATTACAGCAGACCGACAGAATTACTTCTCCTTACTTCAAAACAACTATAAAACCAATCCACAAAAATTCTGGAAAGGTATCACTACCCTCCTAAAAGCTGGCACAACAGAAATCCCAAGCCCTAACCCAAATGCATTAGATATAGATCTAGCCACCCAATTTAACTCTTTTTTTCATAGACTCTATTTCCAAACTAACCTCATCCTTCTCTAGTAATACTTCACCCCCCCCCCACTTCTGCCTCTCCTCTCTTGTCACCCCCCCCTCACCTCCACACTCTCATACCCTCTCTTCCCAACCCCCACCATTCTCCATAAAACCCATTCCAACGTCTACGATAAAAAACTCCTGCAAAAGCTAAAACCATGCTCCAATGCCCACGATAACATTCCCTCATCCTTCCTTAGCATAGCTGCCAAAGCCATTGCCTTCCCTATCAGTATCCTAATCAATCACTCTATCCAAGAAGGTTTTGTACCCCAACTCTGGAAAAAGGCTTTCATCATACTCCTGCACAAAGGAGGCAATAACAACAATATTACAAACTTTTGTCCCATCGCCATCCTCTCTCCAATCTCTAAACTCCTAGAAAAATGTATCCATCTTCAACTCCTTCCCTATCTCATAGATAATAACTTATTAACTCCCACCCAACATGGATTCAGACCCAGTCACAGCACTATGAATGCCCTCCTGTCCTTCCTGGAAACTGTGAATAAAGCCAGGGATTCTGGCTTTACTGTATCTACTCTCCTACTTGACCTCTTTAAGGCCTTCGATACCATCTCTCACAACCTTCTCCTTACTAAACTTTCTAAACTAAACCTATCCCTTTCCTCTCTCAATTGGTTCACCAGCTACCTCTCTAACAGGCAACAAGCAGTCAAGTGGAAAAAGGCCATCTCCTCTTTCCTTAACAACCCCAGTTGTGTCCCCCAGGGTTCCATATTGGGTCCCCTCCTCTTCAATATATTCATAAATGATTTCTTCCACTCAATCCCTTTTGCTAACCTTATTCAATACGCAGATGATTCAACTATAATCTGTGCTGCCACATCCATCCCCACTCTCTTAAAGCTTACTCGAGACGCCTTCTCTACCACAGAACAGTGGATGAAAGACAATCACCTAGCACTCAATGCATCAAAAACCAAGCTCATGGTATTTAACCCCTCAAAAACCACCACCACCATTGATAGAAACCTATTTTCCATCACTAGCCATAACAACACACCTCTTGAACTGGTATCTGAAACCTAACTATTAGGGGTCCACATCGCTGACCAGCTTAAATTCAGTTCCCATCTACAACTAAACATAAAAAAACCCCACAAAAAACTTGGCATGCTCTACCGCCATTATCGCTACCTCACTGCATCTACTAAGTTCACTCTCTCTATTACATTTCTCATCCTTTCCCTCCTTTATGGTGCCCCTCTCCTAACAAACCTACAATCCTCTCTCAAGACAAAACTGTCCTCTTGTTATATTAAAATTGCCAAATTCGCTACTAGCCACAAATCATCAACCCACCACTGTGCATCTCTGCACAAACTAAACTGGCTAGAACTACCCAACTATCTCACCTGTACTCAACTTACTTATTTACACAAACTCATTTTTTACCCCTCTCTCTGTACCTCCCTTTCCTCTACCTTTAAAATGCACCACCCAGAAAGGCTCCTGAGATCCAACAACCAAAACCTAATAGAATTGTACAAACCTCTACGAACCCCAGGACAAAACCTCCTGTCCTTTGCCCTGGCACACCTATGGAACTCCCTCCCTCCATCCGTACCACCACAAACCTCTCTTCCTTTAAAAAAATCACTTCACTCACATCTAACATACAAGTGGGAATGCTCCTGCTCCCACCCCACATAGCCTATTCTTCTCTTCCTACAGGCAACTGTCTTATTTATTCCAGACTCTAATTTCATGTTTGCATCCAGCAAATACTAAGCCAATTGTAAATAGCTTCTTATAATTCTCTAACTGTACTATTCCATTTCAAGAAACTGTATATTTACAAATTAAATACTTTTTTGTACTTAATGTAACCTAAAATGTAATTGTAACTGCTGTAATCTTTGTTTTGTCTTGGAGCTTTTCTCCCCAGGACTCCATTGAAAACAGGTTCTTATTGGCCCAATGGACTATCCTGGTTAACCAACTGCAAATATATAAATAAATAAATAAACACTTCAGCTTTGATAGGAGCACTTTGGATTTGTACTGTACTATACAGAAGTTAGTGGACAATGTTGTCCTGTTTGTGTATGCTGAGCTTAATTTAGATGTGTTGTGCCTTCAGTGTATATTTGGTGTGCTTTTTCTTCTGTTTCTGTATAAAATGTTATTTTTGCACTGCTGCAATTCATTGTATTTTATACAGTCCAGGTGACATTGTAGATGAAATAGCATGTGATGACCTAGTACTTAATACTATGGATATACAGCCAGGCTGAATCCCAGCATGATTCAGTATGGAAAGCAGTAGCACCTTAATAATACTTAATGAGGCTGTGTTTGTTTTAACTTCTCACACACATATAGAGGTTCTGCTTCTTAACATACTGCTCATACAGTCTAACAGTCTAAGATCTGATGTTGTCTTTTCCATCCGTCTCATCTGTTGGGTGTATTGGATCTGACCGGATCTGACGCTGGCAACTCAGACTTTTGGATCTAAGGCTCTGTCCCCCTCCCCTACCCATAATTCCTGACAACCCTGACAGTTCTTCAAATCTCATTTGCCGCTTGAACTAGCCAGACTTGGTCTCCAGGACTCAGCGTGAATCTCATCAGATAAGTGTTTTTTTTATTATTTATTTATTTGTGGTCTTCAGACCTGTTTACCTCTGTTAGTCCTACAAAGCTTTTACTTTTTCCTTAGTGACAGGTTCAGCTGTTCCTTTGACCTGTGTTTGTTTTGAGCATTTCAGCCCTTTTCACTTCTGATCCTCTCCCTCACCCCTTCAAAAAATAGTTTGTATCTTTGTCTTTGCTAATTGGAATCATGTTAGAAAGTGTTGTGATTCATCTCCATTTTCTTATTGTGTTTGAGTGACAGCATGGTGTTGCTGTTGGGTGCTCAGTACAATGATGCACAAGTCACTGGGATTTAAGAAACACACTGCATGCAGGCATAAAATACCTCTTAGGACTCTCACACTGTACTGCCTGGATGCCACCCATCTTCAAGAGGAATGCTAGGTCTTTGCATCCTTTGGGCTGCAGGCCCTTCATATCATCAGTCAGAATTAATTTTAAAAGGCCTTCTTCCTACCTCCATGAGAGATTCGACTTCCTCTCTCTTGGGTTCTCCTTCATCCAAGAAGTCAGCAGAGAGAACAGTGGAAAAAGCAAGATGAGAAAAGTTCAAAGGGAGGGGAAACAGCAGAGAAAGGGAGAATGTAAAAGACAAGAAAGACCTAAAGAGAAAATGTTTCTGTAAGAATCCAGAAAGAGGTCTTTGGATCTTTCAGATGCAGTAGGTCCAGCTCCTAAAATGTTAAATCCTTGGATCAGACTCCTTGGCTGACTCATCTTGTTCTAGCAGAACCTAGATTTTCACCAGAGGCAACAATTCCTCGGTTCTGATTCTCTACTCTGCTATCCAAGAGCTCCTTTCATAGGACCTCCAAGTCACCCTTGACAGCATCTTCCTTCAGGTCAGTATGGTCATCAAGAAATTTATCCATGGCTGATTAGGATAGAGTGATGCAGAAATTCCTAAGGACATAGATTCAGATTTGGGTTCTTCCCACTTTCTCTCTGCCTGGGCTGCCAGGAAAAGACCCTACCTTCCTCCAATTAATTTCTTCTTTGCCAGTCTGCCCTTCAGATCTGGTGGTATTGGATCCATGTGCTTCCCTCGAAGTTCCTTCTTTGAAGCTGGTACACTGATTATCTTCAACTTTGATTGCATCACTTAGCTGCTAGACTCTGGTGTCAGATCTTGGGGACCCCCTAGAAGTGAGAATTCAGCATTGGCTTACTGGTGGATGGGGATCAACGCCGACGCTTTTGGATTTGTCCCTTCCTGTTCGTGCCTTGGTGCTAGATAGCTCAGCTCTTTTGTTTGTTTCAGAGCTGAGCATCTCGTGAGGGTCTCCTGCCTGGGTATTCAGGGGTTTCAAAGTCCGTTTGCTGACAAAACCTTCCAACACTTTTGAAAGATTACCTGATATTAGCATTCAGGAGAAAGCTCATCTCTGTACTCTCATGCCTGGTCTGCAGTCTCTCACAATTTGTTTGTACTGAGAATAATAACTAGATGCCATGGCATTCCTTTTCTTTATCCATCAAAAAGGTTGCACTAAAACCTTTCCAATGTCCCACCCTCACAGAGGAGGCAGCAGCACAGGAAATCACAAAGCTGCTACACAAGAGATTCATCCAGGAGGCCCCACCAGGCAAGCATAGATCTGGAATTTACTCACAATTCTTTTTGGTTCCAAAGAAAAATGCGGACCTCAGGCCCATTCTGGACCTCATTCACTGTAGCCAATTTTTGAAACAAGAAACCTTCCGGATGGTCAAGGTTCAGTGCATTTTACCTGTTATGAGGATAGACAACTGGATGTGCTCAGTGGACCTTCAGGATGCCTATTACCTCATAAAAATAGTGTGGTAGTACAGGAGGATCCTTCGCTTTCAGGTGGGAGCCTATCTCTTCCAGTTCAGAGCACTGCCTTTTGGACTCACCACAGTCCCACAGATGTTTTCCAAGTGCATACCTGTGGAAGCTGCACATCTCAAACTGCAAAGGTTCCAGGTGTTCCCATATTTAGATGACTGGCTCATAACCACCTCCATGAGGGATCGACTAATCCAAGCCAAAAGTTCCTTGCTGCATTTGTACGGTCATCTAGGAGTCACGATCAGTATGGAAAAGTCCCATTTAACAATGGTCCTGTCCATGAAATTCATGAGATGCTACCTGGACACCACATTAGAAGCAGCCAAACTTCTAGAATCAAAGTTAGGCATGCTACACCAACAGGATTCCCTGATCCATTCTCAACAAAATCCCATGGTGAGAGCCATGCTATGTATTTTGGGCTGTATAGCAGCTTCTCTCACCCTTGTCCTCACAGCAGATTCCACATGAGAATATTGCAGTGGACTCTATCTGTACAGTGGTCCATCCTGCATTATCCTATGTAATTTCTAGTCAGACTCATGGAGATCTGCAGGCAACATATTCATTGGTGACTAAATTATGCTCTAGTATCTTTAGGTCCTCCCTTTGTTCTCCATTTTCCGAGAGCCACTGTGACGACTGATGCTTCCCTTCTGGGGTGGGTGGGACATTTTGAGGGAAAGACTGTCCAAGACACATGGTCTTCAACAGAGGCCAATCTTCACAACACTATTTTGGCTGTGAGGTTAGTCCATCTAGCATTGCAGGTATTCCCTACTATAGATTCCTCAGCCAGCTATACCTCACTATGCAACTGAGCCAAGCAATCCATCCACAGACACAAAAACAACCACTACCAAAACAAACAAGTCTCAATTTTAGCCAAACCTAAAAGATTCAGGAGAGAAATCAACCAGTTGACTAGTCAAAAAACTCAACACAACTTCACTCCCTGGAACCCCTCTAACACTACCACAGACAGACTCTCATGTGCTTACTTCCTTAATGAGTTCAGCAACCTGCCACACATCAGCAACAACACAAACCTACCACCCCCACTGCTACTTTCTCCCTCTTTACATTCCACTATTTCACTTCAGAAAGATTAGAACTAAAGACAGAAACACAAATTGACCATATACAAATATATACTTCCCCAGGATCAGATAATCTAGCCCCTTGGTTCATTCACCTTTGTAAAAACTTCATATCTCACCCTCTTACTCACATATGCAACCTCTGCCTAACTAATAAGATTATGCCTCAGATATGGAAAACAGCTATAGGCACTCCTATTCCAAAACTACCCAAGTCAACTACTGCTTCATTATGTACAACCAGATTGCTGCTTATTTACATCAGTACCATCTTCTGTCCGGGAAATAACATGGATTCTGGTGTGGACACAGCACCATAACAGCTCTCTGCTCCCTCACAGATGAAATCCTATCCAGTATGGACAAAGGCAGCCTGGCAGGAGCTTATATTGTTGACTTCACAAGAGCCTTTGATCTAACTAACCATAACTTACTGTTTGGAAAATTAACTGAAATATGCATTAGTGATGATGCAAAACCTTGGCTTGTAGATTTCTTCACCCATAGATCCTTCAGCATGAAAGTAGGGACCACCACCACCTTAGAAACAGCTCCTCTCATGAAATGAGTTCCCCAAGGTTCCACTTTAGTCCATTGCAGTTTTCCATATTTACCAACAAACTCCCATCTGATTACCCTCAGCTACCTCTAATTCTTTATGCAGATGACATGGTCCAGACAGACGATATGTTGGTAGTCTGATACAGCAACAAGAAGGAACCTCTTCATACACTTTATGTTGAGAGACCATGAGGATTTGGCAGTGGACAATATCTTCCCAGCACTTTTTGATTGTAGCACATACCCCGGGGAAATCCAATGTATTAACATTCAAGTTGAGCAGTTCCATTCTTCTACAGCATGAGTGATTTCTAAATTGGACAGTGGTTTCCATGATTTTCTGCCACTGGGGCCAGCCTTGCTGCAGTCTGTTTGCAACCCTGACCAAAACCAACACCAAATGCAGTAGCTACACTGAAATAATTCCACAGGAGGGTCAGTTCCCAAGGGGCTCCCTAGTACACACTTGGTCCCAGGGTCTCCTTTATGCGTACTTTCCATTTCCCCTCATAACCACATTTCTAGAGAAAGTAGCCTGGTGCAAGTCGAAATTGATCCTGTCACCAGCTTTTGGCCTTGATGCGTATCTGTCCCCTTCCTGTGTCGTTATCTGGTGTACTCTCCTTGGGTGCTGGACCCTATACCAAATTTGATCATTCATGTGTTCAAGAGTCACCTGGACATCACATCCCTCAAGGTGACCATTTGGTTTATCCAGTCCCATTGTTGACCAGAAATTCCAGGCTTTTGTCCACTGTGATCTGCATCTTCTCATCATCTCACAAAACTTCCAACTGGAAAGTTTATAGAAGGAAGTGGAAGAGATTTTAAGTCTGGGGGCATCTGTCAGGGGTCTGAATCCTTTCCCAGCTCCAATACCATCAATTCTAGGTTTCCTAGCAGATCTTTTTCACAGAAGCTAGCTACTCCAATGGCAAACTTCAGTTGGTAGCTATCTCAGATTTTCATGTTGGTAAAGACCAAACTTTTATTGCATCATTAAAGCTGTCTTAAGGCCTTTTGCATGGTAGTTTTCTCCTGCCATGTCCTCCAAGATCCTTTTTCCCCTTGGGACATTATTGTTCTACTTCAGGCCTTGATAAAACCCCTCTGAATCTGCAGCTACTATAGAATTGGAATTCCATTTTTGGAAAACTCATTTTCTGGTAGTTCTTGGCAAGAAGAATTTTTGAAATGCAAGCCTTGTTATGCAAGCCACCATACTCATTCTTCCAGATGAATGCTAACTTCCTTCCTTAAGTTGTTGACTTTGCCTTGTATCAGGCTATTACTCTCCTGGTTTTCTTACACAACTTCTCAAGCAAGGGCAAATATCTTCTACATTTGTTGGATGTTCATCATCCGTTACACTTCTAGTTACACTGTACCAAAGGACTTCAAAAAGAAAATCTTACCAACTTTTTCTTTCTTTTTCTAAAACTAAATTGGGAACCATTGTCTTCAAAGCCACATTGTCTAGATGGTTGCCCAATCGCATTATGTTTGCCAGTACAACTAAGGGACTGTCACTGTCTCACAAACCTAAAGCTCATTCAACTAAGTGTGTGCCAGCCTCTACAGTTTTCTTCTCTAGAGTCTCTGTAGATAATGGCTGTGCTGTGGCTACATGGTCTACAGTGCATACATTTATCTCTCATTACAAGCTGGACCTACAGTCCAGGTCTAAGGCTTCCTTTGGCTCCACTATCCTTTGAAACCTCCTTCTTTGAATCTGACCAGGGTTTGTGGTAGCTGGTAACTCTGTCCCAACAGTTGTCACAGACAGAAAAGACAGCATCGGATAAGAAGTTTATGTACTTGCCATACCGCTGGATCCTTATTGTCTTCTTCCTTCTGTCTCTGCCTTCCTTCCCTCCACCCCCCTGCCATATTGTGGGTTCTTGATTGATTGTGCTGGACCTGTCCACAGCCTTCTCTTACTTCCAGTCTTGGGCTGTTTTGTTGTCATTTCAGGCTTTTTCTTGGTTGTTAAGTATATTAGAAACATTCTGTATAAGCAGGCAAACTTGATCTGAGGAACTATTAAGGCAGAGGGCAATTATGGGCTGGGAGGAGCCTGAGCCTTGGATCCAAAAGTTTGAGAGTTGCCATCGTCAGATCTGCTTGAATCTGATATACCCAACAGTTGAGACAGATGGAAGAAGAAAACATGGATCTAGCTTTATGGTATTTACACAACTTTCATTTTATACTGCTTAGGCTGTCTACAAAGATTCTACAAAGCATATCTCTTTCATTCAGGTGCATATGCACGGCTGCTTAGCTGATGTGTGTTGAGGTCTCATCGGGGTTTGCACCTGAGGAGATTTGCAGCTTATACGGAACAGTAATTATAAGATCTCTAGCTCTCACTTAAAGGGGGTATGTGTTTCCTCATGTGCTTTCTGTACACCACCTAGCTGGTGCATAACTTGCCATCTGCATCACATTGGAATGACTGCAGTCATTATTCCCTTTCAGATTTGATTCTGGTTCAGGTACCTTTCACTACAGTGTGGGTTAGTGGATTCCTTACCCCAGTTTGGAGGTGAGTTTTCCCCTTTATTCTGCTAATGCCCGCACGGTCTCTTAAGATTAATGCTTTATCGGTGAGGTGCGAGTCGACTTTGGAACTTCAGTAGATTAATGATATTGGGGAGTATATTGAACATCATTCACACATAAACATTATTGAACTCAGGGTTGTCCTTTTGGCTTTGAAGTTGTAGAAGTCAGAACCTGTCTTATTGAGGTTGGACATTCAGCCTTCATTGTGCCATTTGAACAAACAAGGGTTATGTGCTGCTGCCTGCATCAGCCAAGAGGAAATTTGGGTATGACAGCAGTTTGTTCCCAGTAACAGTCCACATCCTAGGAGAAACAAATGACCTTGAGGACAGCTTGAAATTACAGTACTACTACTGTCTTGTAGCTTTATTTCAAAAGGAAGGAAATGCATTTGCCCCTTCTTCTGAAGACAGGGCCTTCTAAGATATGGAATAGTTGACATCAGGGAGAATGTAGATGTTATATTTGAAGTTTAGGAAACTGCTGTACTCCCCATATTCTGATTTCACTAGCAGGGTAGGACTAAATGTGCTTTAATCACATTCCCCACAGATTAGTGGTGGATCCTGTACCAACCCAAGACAAAATCCCACTTCTGCTAAAGAATTATCATGCGTTAAAGTCAGGACTTATTATGGCAAACACTGATTACACAGAGGAGTCCAGTTAAAGGCCTGTCAAATCCTGTCCTATCCCAGTTCACTCTAGCTGCTGTGGGTTCCACTGATGTGGCCAGATGATCACCTACACTTCACAGCATAGCTGCTGAAGTAGTCCTGCCAGTCCTACCAGACTGTCCCAGAGATATCTCGGTGACCCTGAAGGTATGCTGGTCCATTCACTATTCTAAACTGTCCATAAATACTGTACTTAATTCTTGCCTTTGTGGCCGCTGGTGATGGCTTAAAGGATCCATGACAGACCAATTCATGTACTCGGTTAACACTTGAATAGATTAAATTAAAATTGTTTCTGGAATTGCAGACCATTTGTATGCAGTAGATATTCTCATTTTTTTCCAAAACAGAAACGTATTGTTACACTTCTAATTCAGTAATCCAAGAGGCACTTTTTCATACAACTTCCTGTAGAAAGGCAGAGATAATCCTAGCCTGATGGTAAACAGAAGTCAACCTGCAAGCTTAGCATGCTCCCAGACTAACAGCTTTATAGCAGCCAGTGTTAGAATTCCAGACAAATAAGTGTCCAAAATGCAATTTATTCAAGCGTCTACATTAGGGAATAGTATAAAACATTAAATTAGTTTTACCCTAAGGAGTACTTGAGAAGCTACAGTTACTACTCTTCTGAGTGCTCAGGACAGACTACATCGGCAACCAATACCCTGGTTATGCTTTCACTTCTTGCAGAATTATTGTCTCTGTTGCTTCACAAAATATTGAAGTGTTTCAGGTAATAACTTTGTCAATTATTTATCGAGTAAGTGACCATATCTGCTGACATTTTTCAGTCGCAATCCTAGCCAAAGGCAGTACAAAAATTTTTCATTAACATTACATAAGGTTATGGATACTGGACTACAGTAACAATGATGTTCTATATAAATAGCATAGATAACTTTAAATAGGATTATGAAACGTTTTGGAAGACTGACATTTAAGCAAAAAAGAAAATAGGTAACAGTGTTTTAACATCCAGTGTTAAAGAATGGATAGGAGTGAGAATAGACTTTAGATTATAGTGCCAGGCAGACATTTGTCTACATTACAGTAAATACCTTTCTTCTGAAGTTTATACTAGCAAAGAGTTAGATACAAATGCAGTTATCTCTAAAGGATTTGCATTCCTACATAGTGAAAAAACTATTTCTGCAGTTTCACGTGCATGTTGTTTTAAAAAGTACAAATTTCAGTAGGAATTTGATTCCAATATATACTAGAGAATTTTTTGAAAAGGACTTCTCCCCAGTAGTGACACCAAACACTGTCCTCTTTACTGTTAGAGGCCTTCAATCTTGAGATCTGAGAGTGTGTATAATCTTTATTATACAGTCATAGCTTGTTAGTATTCACAAATGGGGTCTATATCATTTCATTGAAAACTCATTTCATCAAAGCTTAATTCATAGACACATATTCACTGAAAACCCAATTCACTGAAAGCTCAATTCACTGAAAACCCATTTCGCTGAAACTCATTTTGTTGAACGGTATGTAGGGCATATTACCCACTGTTGTGCGATCCTGGAGGCAGTATGTAAAGTAAAGGGGGTGGGGGGCACAGCCCCCCACATTCGGGGGGTGAAGCCTCCCCCATAAATTGGTTATATGTTCTGTTCTGGAAGAATTTATTCATTACACTTGTAAGTATCCATCTGTAAGCTTTAAAATATTTACAACCCCTTACTTAATATACTAACTCCAGGATCGCACAACAGTGGGGAAATGGCCATATATACCTTTCAACGAAATGAGTTTCAGTGAAATGGGTTTTCAGTGAATTGGGTTTTCAGTGAAGTGAGCTTTCAGTGAATATGTGTCTATGAATTAAGCTTCGATTAAATGAGTTTTCAATGAAATGATATAGACCCTCACAAATGTGCATGCTGATTGCTCAGCCCAGCCAGCTTGTCTGTTGTCAGTCGAGCGCATACCATTAGTAAAAGGCTGGTCAGTCTTAGCTTCTATTAATATGAGGTCTGGAAGTATACGTTTCAAGTGTCAAGATTTTCACAGTGTCCAAAATTTTGCCTCATATTTTAGGTCTGTCCCCTCATAAAATTTGTGTTTTTCCGGCAAATCACTGAGGAGTGAAGACACTAAATAATGACAATACATTTTTGCAAAATGTATATCCTTCAGGGAATGCACAATAGCATAAATCCTGTTATTCTAGCAGCTTTCTAAGTTTATAAGAGCTGTGTTACAATAGGGTCCTTTGTCCCCTTTATTTTAAAGCTCTGCAACATTTCTTGAGCTATGAGGTTGAGAGGTACATACAGACGACAGAGCAAATTCAAGGAAAATCAGATACATTCTGCAAACTAAAGAAATGTACCTGATTTTCCTTGTATTTTGCCCTGTCTCTAAACTGTCCGGATTCTGTAGGTTTTTTTCCAAAAAAAAAAAAAAAAGCAACAGGCATCTTCCTTTCTCTGTTGCTTACTTTCCGCAGCACTGATGTACTGTGCAAGCATGGGTACGCAAGTCCCCTATGCATGCTCAGTACATCAACAAATGTGGAAGAATACAGAATACAGTTGTGCAGAGGAACACCATGGCGCTGTTATACAAAGACATTATTTAAGAAAAGTAATTTCTTTCTTAAGTAATGTCATTGTATGAGAGCAGTAATTGACTTGCTAGCTGTGGGTATATTGAAGATTTACCCACGGTTGGCTTTGTTTAATCATTTGGGCTTCATCCTGGTGATCAAACTATGCCGACACATCGGTTATTGCTTAACTAAAGGATGACAAACTGCTAGCATCCACCTCTAATTGGCCAGACAATACTGCTGCAGACTGTCATTGGTGTGTATAGTTATTTGGCTTATTAACGTGATTAAAACAGTAACTGGGTCAGTCCTCAGCCTGATATTCTGGGATTGCGTCACTTTGCTACAGTGAGTCCAGACAAAGGGTAATGTGTTGAAGAATATTAACAGTCTTCAGTGGTAATTGGAGTGTGTGTGTGTGTGTGTGTGTGTGTGTGTGTGTACAAAAGGTAAACAGCACTTTGTATGAAATACATATGCCAAATCTTTTTGATTTTAAATTGCATGACACTTTTTTTTTTTCTTTTGCTTTAGGCTTTTCAGAGATTAGCTGCACTCATCAAAGAAGCTGTACAAACTGGAAGAGAGACGCGTTAACCCCCTAAAAGTTTACATTTTCCATATCAGTAACAGTGTTTTTATTTTTATTTTTAAATTACATATATGCTACCAAATTGCAAACCTGTTGGATTTATAGCTAAAGATTAAAACACTAGTTACTTGAATATTGCTGTGATTTATTAAAAAAATATTTTTTTAATGTGATAACTTGTATAACTGTATGACCTTAATAAGTTATGATTTAAAAAAAAAAATCCATTTTAACAAAATTAATATATTTACGACTGTTTGACTCCCATTTGTGCAACTATTAACTTTTTTTAGCCGATATATTGACCTCGGTGCATTGGTTTGGACCCAAACTCTTAAGATGCAGATGCTATCAAATCCAGACCATGTCATATTACTTTTTCAGATGGTCAAATTGTGCATTTAATGTTAACATTTTAGCTCTAGTCACTTGATCTGCCATTTCCAAATGTGCCCTGCTTTTGACTTAATAAAAAGTTTTTATAATAAATGGTTAATAATCATTGGTGGTATTAAAAATTCTGTAAAGAAGCAGCTTTGAGAGAGTGCATTGACTGCATGTATATTCAACCTGTCGTCAGCGGAAAATCATCCTAGCACTAAAAAAATAACATTGTGGTTTACTTAACAGCAAAAGTGTCTTGTTCTGACCATTTTTTCACAGCTGTGCTTATCCCCAACAAAAGCCAGTGCTGGTCATATTAAAGTGTGATGCTATGAGATTTCCGAATAAGGAGTGTTGGCAAGCACTTAAATCCATTTTGAAACATTTGTCTCTCATCTACATTTTCAATTCATGAGTGCATAATCTAATCACTTTATTTTTGCCATAGCTGTAGTTTCTGTAGATTTTCATTAAATTAGTTACACAGCATTAAGTATTTTTCCACTTTTTTTTTTCTTTGCTTGAGGACGTTTTCCCCTTCAAAATCCTTTGACAAGTGTTCTTAAGATAGACAGATCCTAAGGACTTCCGCACTTAGTGTCTTACTTTGTTAGGAGCCAGCTTATAATTCAGGTGCTTGTGATCACTGTCTGAATTTTATAACCATTTTAATAAGGCTTAAATATTTATCCTTCTGTTTGATAGTAAGCAAATTACAAAACTTGCAAAGGACATCTAACAAAAAAAAAAAAGGTGGAAAAGTAAATTGTCCAGTTCATTTGATTTGAAAATGCAACCCAAAAGAGAGGGATCCAAGTATGCTGGAAGAGAAGCATTAACAATAGAACACAATTCCTCCCCCAGCTCCACTGAAGATGTGTCTATACCTTAGGCCTCCCACTTTTGGGTCATAAAGGTCAGTCATTAAATTGTCTGAAAATGAGTCATCTGTATCAGTCTGAACTTCTAAGCTGAAGCAGGATACTAAACATTTAATAGTGGGGGGTTGTAAATGTACACACAGGCCTGTACTGTTAAAGAATGCAACACTGACATCAGCATCACCTGCACTGGAACCTTCAACTTGGTATTCTAGTCATTTTGTTTATAAAACATCCACAATGGAGTCATTTAATATAGTTCAGAAAACCAAACACCAAGACAGAGTCTCTTTAGGACTCCTCTGGATTCTGATCAGGCAGGAACTTGACCATATCATTGGTGATAGGATAAGTTAAAAGAAAGATGGAAAGGCCTTTTTCCTTGATATCTTTAGATGAAGAGGAAATATAAATGATAGAGTGTAACCTGTAGCTTTGATGCAGGCCATATTGACACATCCAGTCAGTTTTCTGGATTGACAATGAATATACCACTTTTTGGCCAGCAGGTAATTCTATGGATATGTTTTGTTGGCTGGTCAGTGAATGATCATTCTTCAGCATTAGATATGACATGAAGAGAATGAAACAGTTGAAATGATCCATTCCTCCATTGTTTATACATTTAAAGACATAGCTGATGCTAACTTTCAAAGTCTGTAGCACCCCAAAAAGTAGGCAGACAGTACAGAAATGCCATGGACAAAGTCCTTATAGTAAGTTGCTTACCCTGCCACTGTTTTTCTTGAAGTATTTGCAGTACTAGAAGAAGTCTACCTCTGGTTCCCCTTCTATGTGACAGATAGTATGATCCTAGGGTATTCGGTTCTTCTAATATAGCTTTTAGAACCCTTACCTGTTTAACATGGTATTAACTGCGGTGGTGGTGCTGCGGTAGCATTGTCGCCTCACAGTAAGACGCTGTCCGGTTCGATTCTCAGCTAGAGCGTCTTCTGCGTGGAGACATGCGTGAATGGGCGTACCTTCGTTAAAGGTTGTGTGGCAGAGCTGGCAACTCGGTACGTAAAAGTCACTGCCAATCATTAGCGGACCGGAGTTCCGCTGTGGCGATCCCTAACCGGGAAAAGCCGAAAGACACAACAACAACAACCTGTTTAACATGGTAACTTTTCTAAGTTTCATTCTCCATTCGAGAACAGGAGGATATCAAGTAGGTTCCTATCAGTGATTTGAAGTAATAAGAGGGTGCTGATTACTGCTACAGACTACAGCTAATAAGACAAGTATACATCAGCCTACATGCAGTTTCCAGGGCTCCAGTAACTGGATAGCCCAAAGCAGCCTTGTGGTTCAGTGGAAAGATCTCTGCCTCACAGTTTCAAGATCCAAGGGTCAGTTCTGCCTCCAGTTACTGTTCATGTTCAGACTGTATGTATGACTCAAGTTTGAGTGTGGGTCTTTTCCAGGCACTCTGGTTTCCTTCAGAAGCATGTTCGTAGGTGATTACTAGGTTAATGGAGCAGGAGTCTTTACAAGCCTAGCTAATAATACCCAAGATATTACAGTATTATATCTTAATTCCCCAGATATGGGATGGGGTAGTTATTGGGGTAGTGACTTTTTGGGTGCTGGAGCACTAAGTCATTTTACAGACTATATCTGTCCGTAATGGACATGGGCAGTATCGCAAGAGTGAATTTACTGTTCCCCATTCATTTATCCAAATTCTTTTTGAAGAGACTGAGGGATGGGCTTTGTTTTACAAAGATGGGAAATTTATTCGTTGTTACCTCACAGCAAGAGGTTCTCCCGTTCGATTCTCGGCGTGGCTTGAGAGTGCCTTCTGTGTGGAGTCTGCATGTCCTCCCCGCGGTTGGGTAGCATTCAAAAGACATGCGTGCTTAAATGGGCGTGCCTTCGTTGAAGGTTGGGTGTCGAGCTGGCACCTTGGCGTTTCGTAAAAATCTACTGCCAATCATTAGCGGACCGGAGTTCCGCTGTGGCGACCCCTTACTGGGAAAAAGCCGAAAGACAAACAACAACAACAAGGTAGTCTTTGTGATAGAAATCTCTCTCTCCAGCATGTTCTGTTGACTACCTTCATTAAATGATGTATTACGTAAGATTACATGACAGTTCAACAGTGTGCATAAGAATCAAAATACAATTAATTCATGCTGGCACTCTGAAAACACACTTTCCAAAAAAAAAAAATGCTTACATCATCTAAACAATCAAATTTTCCACTCACTTAACTTTAACCCAAGCCCTGCCACTAACTTCAGACCAAATGTGGCTGAGTAGTGGCAGTATTAGGGAAAGAGTTTTCATAAAGTGAAGTTGTAGGGGTAGTGGCAGGGGTAAAGTTAGCACACATTAGTAAGGATAGGCAAGCCTGCCGAACCTTACTAAGTGTATGCTAAGCCTAACCCTGCCGTCAACTGTCCAACTTACACTATGACAAAACTCTTTCCCTAGCACTACCACTGAATAATATACTCAGAGACATAGTAAATACAGCAGCACACATGCACAACACTCAGTCTGTTCCATAACCATGCCCTTACTCTAACCCTAACCTGCAAACACTTACGCACACAGTTGATGTGTTTCCCCACTTGAACACTCTTGTTAAAGTGGATGTTTGAAACAAACAGTAACTGACAACTGTATATGTAAGTGTGTGTGTGTGTGTGTGTATATATATATATATATATATATATATATATATATATAAATGTATGTATCTGTGAGAAAGTATTTAATCAGAAGAGCATTCAAAAAAGATCAGTCTAAAAGGATTGATTACACAAAACAATGAAAAAATGAAAAACACTATTTTTCACAGAGGATAACCCCCCCTCCCACACACACACACACACACACACATATATATATATATATATATATATATATATATATATATATATGTGTGTGTATGTATATCCACCAATACCCCCCCTTTTTTTCTAGTTTTTTGTACATGGGGTCAGAATGTTACTACAACAGTGACCATCATCTAGAGACAAAGTTCACGGGCAGCAAGGTCTGGCATGGCTGTTCTGCCATACACACAGATTCACACAAGCATTGACATCTGTGGGCAATTTAGAGTGTCCAGTCCAACTAACACATTTTTGCAATGTGGGAGAAAACAGGAGCACTTGGAGAATACCTGCATGAACACTGGAAGGACATGCATAGTCTGTACAGAGAGCACCCAAGCCAAGAGTCAAACAAGAGAGCCTAATGAAGAGGGCTCTTCTTGGGCAGTTATGAAATTATGCAATAATCATTTTTATGGGGCAGTATGTTCAGACAAAAGATTATGGAATGCGATAGATAGTGGGGAAATTGATGTGGTAAAGTGAGAGAATGCAAGAAAAAGAAGAAAAGCATTTGGAGGTGGAACTGCCCCTAATCATTTAGCTAAGGTATCGAATGATTCCATAGAAGGTGGTACAGTTTCTTCAAGGGAAATACAGCAAGTGTTGGTTATTGGTGGCTCAGTATGGATTATGTGGTATATTACCTAGAATGCTGCATAACAAGGTCACTGTAATGTACTTGGGGAGGTGGTTATTGGTGGCTCAGTATGGATTATGTGGTATATTATCTAGAATGCAGCATAACAAGGTCACTGTAATGTACTTGGGGAGGTGGTTATTGGTGACTCAGTATGGATTACGTGGTATATTACCTAGAATGCTGCATAACAAGGTCACTGTAATGTACTTGGGGAGGTGGTTATTGGTGGCTCAGTATGGATTATGTGGTATATTATCTAGAATGCAGCATAACAAGGTCACTGTAATGTACTTGGGGAGGTGGTTATTGATGGCTCAGTATGGATTACGTGGTATATTACCTAGAATGCTGCATAACAAGGTCACTGTAATGTACTTGGGGAGGTGGTTATTGATGGCTCAGTATGGATTACGTGGTATATTACCTAGAATTCAGCATAACAAGGTCACTGTAATGTACTTGGGGAGGTGGTTATTGGTGACTCAGTATGGATTACGTGGTATATTACCTAGAATGCTGCATAACAAGGTCACTGTAATGCACTTGGGGAGGTGGTTATTGATGGTTCAGTATGGATTATGTGGTATATTGCCTATAATGCTGCAGAACAAGGTCAATGTAATGTACTTGGGAAGGTTTTCCATTGTAGTTATTAGAAAGGCGATGACTAACCTGTATAAAGATAAGTGTTCCAGATATAATATGGTATTGGCAACGTCAGGCAGGATAATATGGGCATTGATTGCTTTAGTAAGGAGGTACAACACCTGATCTCTTTAAGTAGGAAGATGAAAATTAAGCTTGTGTTTTGTGGAATTATTCCTGCCCCACTCCCAATAGTTGGAAGGGAAATTGTTTTGAGCAAAACAAATGACTAATTTACTAAGATGGGAGGCCTTTTTGTGGGATTTAAATGTTATTACTTTTTGGGAGGGCTTTGTGGGTAAAGTAAATTACCTTTTTAACCACAATTTACATTTAAGGCATATGGAATTTAGATAAGTGAGAAATAAGCTCACCAAAGTGGTTAAATCTGTTTTGTACATCAGTCACCAGATGTTGCAGTTTGGTGTAAGCTATATTTAGCTAACAAAAGAAGTTTGAACAATAAATTAGTGGATCTGGAGGGCAGACTTTGGTCTGATAAATATGATGTCACAATAATTATTAAGACATGGTTTAGTAATACAAATTGCACAATCTCTGTTTCTGGATATGCACTACAAATGAAGCTACAAGGCTAATTCCCCAGAACAAACTAAAAAATGCAAAGAGATGAATGGACAATTGACCTTAATCTGTGGTGGGTTTGCCATAGCATCAGTATTGTGAATTCTGCTGCAGGATTTGTGCTTCAATACTTTTTGAATTACAGGGCCTTTCTGTTTACCTTGCTGCTGTTTTTTCCCCAATTTGAGTCTGCTCCCACTGAGGCATTAAGCTAAATGTTTCTGAAATTCTAACCACAGGACTTCAGCTGCAGTTCGAATTTTTTCCCCAACCTCAAACAGAGCACCTCAGTGGCCGTCTTCAAGAGAATCTGTGATGAGTGGATGGGAAATAGAAAATTCACCTCGGGGATCACTCCAGTGGCTCTACTCGACAGAGACACTGGGAACTAAGGTCAGGTGGCACGATGTCAGGGTAATCCTATGGGCTAAGTTTGTAAAGGCTCCAGGGCCATTAGCCTAATACACACCTATGAACCTCCTACCCTTTTCTTATTGTGTGTTTAAAAGTTTGTGTGTCTGTCTTCCATCCCTTATAGTCATCTGATTTCCAAAGTTCCTTCCTCCCCTCTTTCATTGCTGTTGTCTGTTGTCTAACCTATTTAAGTACTTTCCCACCCATTGTTGTCCAGACATCTAGAATAGTAAGTGCCCACCCAACAAACCAGTATTGCACTTGAGTAAACCTTCCTTACTACGAATTGTCTCCTACTCTTTTTCCCAGTGCTCCCATTTGCTTGACAGCCTAGCCATACTGTGTTGAGATCCTGAGTTTATCCTGCTCCACCTTAGTAGATAAGAAATGTATTTTATTGTTTTGCCCTTCAGTTAGTTGGGAGTGCTAATGCTATGTTTTTGCTTTGTTGATTTTTGCCTTTAAATCATTCTAAAGGTTTCTAATGCTTGAAATTGCCTTTGTATACATTTTTATGTATGTGATGTTTATTTATTTATTTATTTAATCCTTTTAAAGTCCAGTGTTTACTTATTTTAATTAGGGAGGAGCATTGTGAATGAATTTTAGGTGTTTTATTATAATCATGAAGTAATTTTAAACTAAAAGGGTAATTGGTTTATTATGCAGTAGGAGGGGTATTTAAACAAGTGTTTTTAATTGTGCTGATCGTTCTGATGAAGCCTTTGTAACTGAGACAAAAGCACTTAACTCTGTGGATTATTCTTGTGAATTTTTATTTTTATTAAAGTTTTGTTTATTTGGGTTTGAACTGCTTGCTGCTTGCTGCTTTATTACCACTGCTGCCTCATACTGAGTTTTTGGTGTTATTGGTTCTTGTTGTCGCTGTACAGTTCGTGGTTTGTAGATAAAGAGATTTATTTTATTGTTTTGTACTTGTTAATTGTTGGGAGTGCTAATGTTTTGTTTTTGCTTTGCTGATTTTGCCTTTAAATCATTCTAAAGGTCTCTAATACTTGAAATTGCATTGTCAATGTAGTTTTTTTGTTGTAGCATTACACTCACAAGGAATCTTTCTTGATGTTATTACATCAAAAGGTTAGCAGTACCCTGTACAGACACAAATGCCCAGAAAGTAATTTTTATCTGTAAAACCAAAACCTGTAATTTAGTGTGGCTTAAAACAAAACCATTGTGCAGAAACAATCTTAGAGCAGCTAGTGTGCAGATTAAACAACACTACTATAAAATCTTAGCACACTCTAATCTAGTGTAGTGCCAAACCCCAGAGATCAGGGAGACCTCTGTATAACCCAGTCCATGACCTACATTAGCCCACCCAAATATGCAATTTCCAAATGTCTCTGTAGCCAGCCAGGCAGACATGGGCACTGATACAATGTAGCAATTGTCTCATTTTCATAGACAACTGTTAATCCTTAAAACAAACAGTATGTGAGAGATGCACAAACAGAATTTTGCTAAAGGCAAAAATCTATCATACAAACAAGATTGTCAGGAACATACACACCACGGAGAATGTGCACCATACACACAGACCAACTTATGCTGAGGCACTAAAAAGCAATCTTTCCAAGCATCAGACATCCTAAGCCTATAAACAGTAAAACACTTATCCTCAGCAATCTCTAAAGCACTCACCAAAAATAACACCAAACACCACACATACTCCTACACCCAGTGAGGCCCCAAGAGCAAAGCCATAAGGCAAGCCAAACTATTACCTAGGATTCTTGTCCTAGGGGACTCCATTGTACGATACACAGATGCTCCACTCACCAGAGAGAACAAGGAGAAGATACAGTTAGTTGCCTATCTGAAGCCAAGATGTCCCAAGTTAAGCATGCACTGAAGTCACTGCACCACAGACAAACCAGTATGATTCTATCATACTCCATGTGGGAGTTAATCTGAGGTGTAGTTCCCCGGACTATATGAAGGCAGACATTGTTGATCTCTATGTATATATGCCTTGCATTGAGCAGCATTCTACCTTCAAGTATGATGCCACAGTATGAACAAAAAAAGACTGACTTCAATAATTTGCATAGTTTTTGATGTCTTTCCAGGGGGATTCAATATTTGTTAGCATGGGAGGACACCCTTAACAGACCACATTGCTTTGCAAAGGATAATCTGCCCCTGTCTCCCCTAGGCTTCTGAATACTGGCTAAAACATTATGCAACCCCTTAGAGTCTTTTCTAGGCAATGCCATATTAACAAATCTACCGACATAGCAAATAGAACCCAAGGAAATGTAAAGGTGTTACAGCTCAATGCTAGGAGCCTAAACAAGAAACTCCACACCCTCCAAGCTGTTCTCACCCTGGAGAATACAGACATCTGTACCATTACTGAGAAATGGTTTAAATCCATGGAAAGTACTCTGGCAGTGCAGGACTTCAGAGTCTTTTATAAACCATCAGCTGCACAAAGAGAGACAAAATGTGGATGAGTCTCAGTGTATATTAGCAACAAGCGTAACTCTACATTGGTTAAATATGTTGATGCCGTGGAATTTATCCATTGCAAATCACCGTAGACAAAGTCCTAGACTATTTTCTAGCTAGCTATAGGTCACCTGCAATGTCCCTAATATCCCATAACTCATACCTAGACCTACAGGAGCACTCACCATTAAACCAAATACCTTACTCATGGGAGACTTTAACTACTCCTCTATACACTGGGAAACATACACTGCCTCATATTCACAGGCACAACAATTGCTGGATTTTATTAACACAAATACCCTTGACCAGGTAGTCCACACACACACACCAGAGGCTGAAATGTACTGAACTACTCACCAATATGGGAGAGCACTGCCCCCCCCCCCCCGTGTAACATCCTGAGCTGTCTCATTCAAAATAAAAATCAATTCAGTAACTCCAGCAAACCCTGTAACAGGAACTGTTCCAAAGCAAACTACACCCTATTAAGCGACAAAATTCAGTGCCCCTCCCAACCCCGAGTTCACAACAACCTATGTGGAATTGTCCTCAGAGACCTTGTACAGCCATGTAAATGGCAGAATAGAGGCTGCTGTACCCACTGGAAATCCAGTGAGTTATGTAGGGGGTTATGCCCAGTTCCAAGAGAGCAAAACAATCTGTAAAAATAAACCCCAATGGTAGAATCCTAACCTTAACAGGGTGTATAACAAAAGGAAAAACGTCATGGCTAAAATCAGGAAGATCAACTCCCATAATGATAGGAGCTCTCTAATTAAACTAAACAGGAAACTAAAAGGCATAGTATGAGGCCAAAGTGGCCTCACAGGCTAAACACAACCACACAGCCTTCTACAGCTATGTCCAAAATCTTATAGGCAGTGCATATCAGTGTACTGAACTGGTGGCCAGTGCTGCTACCTTCACTGAGGCACAGTGACATAGTGAATTTGCTAGCTGACAAATTCAGCTTTGACTTCACCCCCCCCCCCCCCACTATGCTTCCTTCCACGGAATACCTTCTAACAGGGAGCATTTCCTGCTGGCACTCACTAAGACCATAAACACAGCCTCAATGGGACCCGATAGTGTCCAAGGATGCCTCCTAAATAGTTGGAAACATCCTATCAGGATCATTTGAGTCACTTTTCGACTACAGCCTCAAGAGGCTTTGTGCCATGAGACTGAAGGATCGCAGTGGTTGTCCCAGTTTGTAAGGGTGGACCATCAACCAGCCCTGGAAACTACAGACCTATTTGTCTGATTAGTCTAATATGCAAAGCTGTGGAATGAATTATCGTGGAAATGATCAACTAAGATACAGGCAAACTTGAGATACTAGACCCAGCCTAGTTTGGCTTTGTCAAGGGAAGATCATGCCTATTATACCTGGTAGACTTTTTTCAGGACATCAGCAAGGAAATGGATGAGAGGAAAACTGTACATACTGCCTCTACTTGGATCTGGCTAAGGCATTCGATACAATACTCCACTCTGGTATAGTTGACAAACTCTTGGAACTGGGCATAAACCCCTACATAACTCACTGGATTTCCAGCTGGCTGCTCACAGATAGGACCCAGAAATTCAGGATTGTTGATGCCACCTCCACTAAGAGACCAGCCACCAATGGGACACCACAGAGTCTATGCTGGGACCACACCTATTTGGCAAGTACTTCTCAAAAGTAAAGGCTAATGTCAAGGGCCTTTGGCTGACCAAGTTCACAAATGATTACAGATTGGGAGCTGTCACAGATTCCCCCATGACACAAACATCTTACAGGAGAGTTTAAAACAGCCAAATGATTGGTGCCACTATCACAGACTGAAACTCAGTGTCAAGAAATGCATTATAGTGCTTTTTTGGTAATCATAGATTCCCCCATGACACAAACATCTTACAAATAAGGTCTAACACAGACAAATAACTGGTGCAAAAATCACGGATTAAAACTAAATGCCAAGAAATGCATTGTAGTGCCTTTTGGGAAAACTGCCATCTAGGCTAAGTACTCCATTGATAAGACACCCTTGGTTGACCCAGTAGTCAAGAATCTGGGAACATTTGTAGATAATAGTCCGGTATTTCACCAGCAAGTGGCCAAGGTAGTAAGAAAATCATTCTGTCACCCAACTTACAAGTAAAGGCATGGCATTCCGGTCCAAGGAAGTCATAGTGCCGCTTTATTCAGCCTTTATCAGACCCTTCACTGAGTATAATGCCCCTTCGGCATGTACCTAACCAGACACATGCAACAGTTGCAATGCCCACAAAAGTTCCTCACAGATAACCTTAAAAGTCTGTCTTTATACGGTGAATCCTACAGGTTCCTGAGAGGTGTTCTATGCCTGACATACAAGGCATCCTCGGATTAAGCACTGATGAACTTTTTGCACATCTGCAAAATGAACAGCATCAGAACGACTAGATCCAAGGAGTTTAAATTTTACTTGTGACATAAAAACCACATGTTGGCGAGACAGATGTGTCTGAGAGGATTCCCATGCTGTGGAACAAACTCCCCATCCTTGTGAAGCAGAGTCCATCCCTAACTCTATTTATGTGTATCCTTGACCAATGGATGGGAAATCAGAAATTCACCTTGGGTCTAGCCCCCATGACTCTGATAGAGGCAGTCAGTAAAGCTGAAACTAGCATACCTCTTCCCACAAAACCTCTAAACTTCCTGACTACTAACATAACCCCTCTTAATAAATGCACATGATACCTAGGGACACAATTGGATTGCATGGTTAGGCTTATAAAGGCAATGGTGCCCATTCGTTGAGTATATAACTATGAACTATCAAGCAGTCATTGTTATAGAGCTGGGAAAAACGGTTTTGGGGTTTTAGTATATATTTCATCTCTCTCTCTCTGTGCTTTTTACATACTAATGCTGGATGAAAATAATGTCAAGGGCCTTTCAGCTTCCGGTGATTTTTCCTGTCCACCTGGTGAATCTGGGCATACTGGGGCAATGCAGCAATTGCCTCATGTACACAGACAACCCTCTCCTCCTACCACCCAACACTACAACCTGTGAGAGATGCACTTACATAGCCAAAATGGAAGCAAAGCTCTCTCCACCCAAGATTGTGCTAAACAGTCAAGAGGAGAAGGTTAACACCCACACTACATCTCAAGCAACACATAGCCCTTCTAAACCCGCACCACCAACACCCACATATAGCAACACTAAATCCACATATGCAGAGGCCCTTAACTGTAACCTGCCCAAGCAACAAAGACCTCTGAAGCTGAAACGCAAACAAACACCAATCACAACCAATGTGTCACATAGTTCACAACACCAGTGTGCCACCCAGCAACAGCCCCTAAGGCAAGACAATGTACCTAACACTTTAGTCATAGGTGACTCTATAGTCCGGCACACTGATGTCCCTCTCACCAGGTTGAATAAGGATAAAATTACAGTCAGCTGCCTGTCGGGTGCCAGGATCCGCCACATAACGCATGCACTCAAGTCACTCCACAACAAGTACAAATATGACTCTGTCATTGTCCATGTTGGAGTGAATGACTTGAGACGTACCTCCCTGGACTACATGAAAAGAGACATGGAAGAGCTCTCGGATCATGTGGCCCAGGCAGGTATGACCCTAGCACTGAGTAGCATCCTGCCTTCGCCCAGAATGATACCACAATATAAGGATAAAATGATTGACTTCAACAATTGGCTAAGCTTATGGTGTCATTCAAAGGGGATCCAGTATCTGTCTGCCTGGGATGACATGATTGACAGACCACGATGCTTTGCCAGAGATGGTCTGCACCTGTCGCCCTGGGATTCAGGTTACTGGCTAAGGCTCTTGCCACCCCTATAGTGCCTTTTTAGGCAAACTTCAAAGGACAAAACCACCACCGTAACAGGTACAAGCATGCAAAATCTGAAGGTAATGCTACTCAATGCTCAAGTCTAAACCTCAAAATGCACTCTCTCGAGGCACTCCTAAAAATGGAGAACATCGATATCTGTGCAGTAACTGAGACCTGGTTCAAGGCTCCAGAGAGCACCCCTGCAATACCAGGCTACAACTCTTACCACACTTTTCGCCACCAAACCAGGACCGAAACACTAAAGGTGGAGGAGTGTCAATATTCACCAAGGATATTCACACCACCAGGCTAGTTGGCCAACACAATGTGTCTGAAATTCTCCAAGTGCAACTAACACTAGGTAAGACTGCAATCCAAATTGTAGCTTGCTACAGATCCCCACCATACCCCAAGATTCTCACTACACCTTTCTAAACATACTGGAAAATATTAAGATAGAACCAAACACCCTAATACTGGGTGATTTTAACTACCCTGCCATTAACTGGGAAAACTACTCATGTCCCAACACCTTTATGAACGGTTCTTGGAATTCATAAATTCCAATGCCCTGGATCAACTAATCCATAGTCCCACCAGGGGCTCCAATATCCTAGACCTGGTCATTACCAACATGGGAAATCAATGTTCCATACCTATGGTCACCCCCTCGTTAGTCAGGTCTGACCATAAGCTAATCACCCTTAACATCCACATCCCACCCCACCCCCAGTAAAGAAACCACCATAAAAAACTTCTCCAAAGCCAACTTCATGCTACTCAACTCAGAAGTGACAAACTTCATAACACCCATGCAGACGGGAACTGAAAGTTCAACTGCTGAATCCTACACTAAGGCACTGTACGAGCACATCCACTCATGCATGAATCGTGCCATCCCAAATAGAACCAAAATGCTCTCATCCAAAAAAAGGAAGCCAATCTGGTGATCCCCTGTCATAAACAAACTTTACAACAAAAGGAAGAAACTTTTTGCAGAAAAGAGGAAAATCCCAGGATGCAAAAAACTCCCTTACTAGCCTCAGTAAGAAACTGAGATGCCTCATAAAATCCTCCAAAGCTAGTTATGAAAATAAAATTGCCAAAGATTCCAAAGACAACCACAAAGCATTCTATAACTATGTCAAGAATCTAAATGGCAATGCTCAGATCTGCTCTGAGCTAAAACAGAATGGCATTAAATATACTGATCCAAAGGATATTGCCAATATCCTGGCAGATCGATTCAGTGCCAACTTCACCCCCCCTCCCCCCTAAATGGCCCATCTCAATACCGGAAGATTGCCAAATTCCAGTAATAACGGCCACACAGGTACAAAACGCACTCTCTAAAGCCAAGAATACAGCATCCATGGGACCAGATGACATCCCGGGCTGTGTACTACATGAACTACAATATGAACTGGCACCTCACCTAAGTGTCATGTTTAATCATAGCCTCACCTCAGGTTTCGTGCCCACTGAGTGGCGCAGAGCTACAGTTATCCCAATCCACAAGGGGGGATCCACCTTGGATCCTGGAAACTACCGTCCCATCAGTCTGACAAGCCTGATCTGCAAGGCCATGGAGCGTATTATCATGGAACTTATAAACAAAGACATTGGCAACCTTCAAACACTGGACCCCACCCAGTTTGGGTTTGTGAAGGGCCGATCTTGTCTCCTGAACCCTGATTGACTTCTTTGAATCAGTCTCCAGAGCCATGAACAAGGGTAAGGTGGTCCACACAGCCTATCTAGACCTTGCCAAGGCCTTTGGCACCATCCCCCACTCTGGAATCATAGATAAACTTACTAAGTTGGGCATTAATCCCTATGTCACCCAATGGGTTGCTAAATGGCTTACTGATAGAACCCACACTGTAAAAGTAGCCGACTCCAAATCCAGCTCCAGACAAGTGACAAGTGGAGTACCTCAGGGTTCAGTCCTGGGGCCGCTCTTGTTTGGCATCTACTTCTCTGAAGTACAAGTCAACACTAAGGGACTCTGGCTAACAAAGTTTGCAGATGACTGCAAACTGGGAGCCATTAGTGAATCCCCAAATGATGTGGATACTCTACAAAAGGGCCTTACAAAAACAGATGCTTGGTGCCAGAGCCATGGGCTCAAGCTCAATGCCAAGAAATGTATTGTTATCCCTTTGGGAAAAAACATGTATCCATGAATTACCATATAGGTGGCAGTACACTAAACACAGAAAGTGTGATAAGAGACTTAGGGACACAGGTGGACAGTAGTCTCACCTTCGATAACCACATCGCCACAACAGTCAGGAAATCCTTCTATGTGGCACACCTCATCACGAAGGGCTTTTCATCCAGAAAAAGGAGGTCATTGTCCCACTGTACTCATCCCTCATTAGACCCATTATAGAATACAATGCCCCATTTGGTATGTACCTCTCAAGACATCTGCAACAACTGGAAAGGCCTCAGAAATACCTCACTAAAAGAATCACAGGCCTAAAGCAGATGCCCTACGCTGGTCGCCTTAAAAAACTCCAGCTATACTCTGTCGCATATCGTCTACTCAGAGGCGATCTCTGCTTAACATACAAGGCCATGTCAAACCCAGAGCTGTTGGACATGCTACACTTATAGAAATCCCAATCCCTCAGAGCTACACGCTCCAGGGATCTAAACCTTGTCATCACAATAAACAAAACATGCTGGAGGGATAGGTTCCTGACCCAGAGACTCCCCAGACTCTGGAATAGATTGCCCATACATGTCAAGCAGAGTGCCTCTTTGGACCTCTTCAAGAGGAACCTTGATGATTGGATGGGAGAAAGGCAATTCACCCCAGGGATCACGTCAGTCGCCCTGCTAGACAGGGGTCCAGGAAAGTAAATAATGTGGGAAGAAATAGCCAGGGAATTGTTATGGCTAGGCTTGTATAGGCCCTAGGGCTGATAGCCTAGTACCAACCTGTGAACCTATGAACCTATGAATCGTTGATTGTAAGAATGATAGAAAGTGTTCACTGGAATGTTGCCTTGTTTTATCATCCTACAACAAAGAATCTCATCAGATATGAATTTTGTCGGAACTATTCAGACTTGCCTCAGTAATACATACAACCTCATAGATGAGGATATAAATGCTCCAAGCATTTTCTTGAAGAAACCAAATAAACCATTGGTGATTAATTTCTTTGTGGAAGATAGTATACTTTATAGATAATCTCAGATTGTAAAAGGTTCAACCAGGAGGGGTAGCTTCTTGGATGTTATACGGCTAAAAGATAAGTTGAAGTTTTTAGCTGTAAAATTGTTCAGGAACTAGATACCTCACATCATCAGTGCAGCAAATGTATTTTTAAATGTACCAAAATAAAACTCCCATTGAAATAGTCTCCCAAACTAATCTTCTAGGCGTCCTTATCGATGAACAGTTAAAATTTGAACTCTGCCTCCAAACCAGCATTAAGAAAACCCACCAAAAACTAGGAATGCTTTACCAGCACAGTCACTACCTCACGTCTTCAGCTAGGCTTACCCTCTCTACCACATATCTCCTCCCATTCCTCATGTACGGAGCTCCTCTTCTTACCAACCTGCAAGCAACCCTCAAAGCTAAATTTGCTTCCTGTTACAATAAATTCGCCAAATTTGCTACTAGCTCAAAATCCTTTTCCCACCACTGTTACTCCTTACATGCCTGATCTGACTAGAACTCCCTAACTACCTATCCTACATTTAACTCTCCACTGCCCATAAACTCATTTTTTTAATCCTTCTCAATGCCCCTCCCTCTCTTCCATCCTTACTATGCATCTTCCTGACTGAACCCTCAGATCTAATAATCAAAACCTCCTTGCAGTACACAAACCATCATGTACCCCTGGTCAACTTCTATCTTTCTCCCTTGCACGAAAATGGAACTCACTTCCTCCCCACATCCATAATACGCAAAATCTTTCCTCTTTTAAGGCCTTGCTCCATTCTAATCTTTCCTCTACCCGGGAATGTTCCTGTTCCCATCCATCATAACTGATGTAACTCTGTTGTATTATGTCATGTTTAAACACTGCTTGTTTGTTTCAAGAACATACTGTATTATCTCTTGTATATCAATATGTTTGAACTATTACTGTATTAATTTCTTGTTATTTCTTCTTCCTGATTTTTATACATATATACTATGGAGCTTTCCTTCTCGGGCCTCCATTGAAAAAGGGCTCATCTTGGCCCAATGGACTTTCCCAGTTAACAAACTACAAATAAATAAAATAAATAAACAAATGTTACAAACACAGATGTTAGGGTTACTAGGAGGTTTTATAGTGCAAACTATTTGGCTATTTAAAAATAAATTTATGCATGGCAGTGTAAAAGTATTATGGATGGAAAAAATAGTATCGATAAATGAAAGATTTTTTATAATTTTATTAATAAGTTAATTGATATTTTTATTCCACTGGGTAAAAAGCTACGTAGTAGGAACTCTTTACCATAATGGTGGTCTTCAAGGATTGTAGAAGCAAAATGTTCAATGAAAAATAATTGATCTAGTGTCAATCTTCATTCATTTTTGACTGTTGGGTTTGGTTCCAAATCCTGGGAACCGACTTGGTCGTTAAATCAAGCTCGCGCCAGCCAAAAACTGTCAAGCTAAGGCTATTCATGCTGCCTCTCTTCCCTTTACCCCAGATCTCGTTTCCTGCTTAGAAAATCAGACGCTTCAACCATTGCTCTCAGCTAAGTGCTTGTATTTTTTCATATTTAGCTACATTCTACCCTTTTTCTGCAGTATTTTTTCAACTCTAAAGTTGTCATTTGGTGTGCATTACTCTATTGGTATCCTTTATCCCTATTTTTTACCTCTAGGTATTTCTAATTTACCATCATTGGTATTAGGCCTCTCCTCCCCTCTTACCGTTGGTAATTCTTGATGTCATCTTTGGTATCCTCTCTCTCTACCCCTCCCTTCTTCCTTCTTCTGTACCCTCTTTTGGGTAATCTTGATATACCATTGTTGGTATATTTGTGGTCATGCTTTTTTACTGGTTTTGGCAATGGCAGAAAAGCAAAAAAGAACCTCCGGGTTCAAACAATATAAGAACTGTGGCAGAATGATGCCCAATTCACATGGGCATCTTTCATGCGTTTATTGTCTGGGTGTCCCCCATCTGGAAATTCAACCCCCATGCAAACTCTGCAAGGGTTACAGTGCTCGAACTCTTGCAGAAAGGCGAAATAAGTTGATTCTTAAGGGCTTACTGAAATGTCCCTTTGGTGAAGCTCTCTCTCTGAGGCAGAGACTTCAACATTTCAGAAGACTGAATCGAAAAAAACAGAGCCATTTCTTGGAGCCCACTGCTTTGACACTCCCCGTGCCAACTGCTTCGGTACTGATGGTGGATCTCACCTTGGTGCTGGAACCTACTTTGTGGTCTTTGGCTCCATCGGAACCATCGCACCATGGGACCAAGATTTAGCTACCAGTGCTGGGATCCCTGGATCGGCTCTAATTATTTCTACGGCTCTCGGTTCTGTGGTAATTTCAAGTCCTCTCTCTGCACCTACTTCTGAAGTTGTCCTTCTCGGTTCCAGGCTCCCATCCCTCTTCAGGCAGGCCTGCCTTCTAAATTATGGAGAGAGCTGTAGCCTCAGCAGGCTCACAGTTGGCACCATCCCCATTGGAGTGCTATATTTTTGTTCCCTCTGGTTCTCAGCTGCCACAATCTGCTACATCAGGAGAGCAGGCACGAGAGCAGCAAGATACCCGAGTTCAAGGTCCCCTCTCTTTGGAGTCTTCCTCAGATCTTTGCCCTGAGGAATCACTTCGTAAGAGAACATGCAAGAGGAAGCACTTAGATTCTCCAGAAGAATCAGTCACTGAGTACACAGATTATGATGAAGGGGAAGGGTCCTCATGGTCACCCCGTGAAAATGTCTACTTTGGAGACATCCTGGAAATTTTAAAACAAAAGGGTGACTGGAAGCCCTGAAACCCATCTTCCAAGGAATCTGTTTTCTTGCAGGCTTTTTGTACCCGGCCGTTTGCTTCTTGGGTGACCCCGCCTGCTGATGAACTAATTAAACTCATTGTACAGTGTGCGTGGATGGCTCCTGACACCATAGAGTCAATTCCCCAGAGACCGGAAAAATTCTTTCAACCCCTGAGCATCAGCCCTATTGGTCAAAGGGTCTAGCAGTGGATGCCATGGTGGTGATGGCAGCCACAAAAAAGGAACTTGCCAAAGAGAATTCAACTGTCCATCCTCCAAACCGAGAGTCTCAGATGATGGATAGATTTGGGAAGCAGGTCTTTGCTTCAATGACCTTCGCTATTCGGTCCTTGAATTTTTTGGCACACTTCACTCGACTCCAAAGGGGTCTGAAACTGAGCTTTCCAATACCTTGGCAGGAGCAGTGTCTGACAAGGTCCGGGATAAGGTTGCCTCCCAGCTTGCCACCCTGAAGTCGATTTCTAATTCATCTATGTGGCTTCTTGCACATACAGCTGAAGGGACGTCTAGAGCAGTGGGTACAGGCATTGCCATTAGGCACCACACCTGGATGTGCTTGTGTGATTTTGTAGACATTTTCAAGTCTTCCTTTGTCAATGCCCCTGTGGATGCTACTTCATCGTTTGGCCCAAAAGTCAGAGACACATTAGCCAGGTGTGAGAAGGACGGGAAGACCCTTTCTGCTGTTGGCGTGCGTTTTTCCACTCCTCAAAGACCTTACTCCAAAAATCAGAGGAGTGGAAACATGTGATTCAAGAAGAGCCAAGGGCCTTTTCGGGACACTCATGGTGAATATTCCCTCCGGGGCAGAGGGGGAAACTCTTCTGGAAGATGCCCCTCCCGTGGCAGGGGGGACCACGCAATCAGGGCTCCAGGGATTCCTTTTCTGGACAACCCTACCAGCACTCCTAAGTGGCGGCCCAATTGTTACCTTTGGAAGCAGTTGGGGGAATATTTGATCTGCACCACACAGCCTGGCACTCTATAACATCAGATTCCTGGGTGCAGACAATAATTACCAGAGGTTACCGCATTCTCTTCAATCTTTTTCCAAAACCACAAAGGAGAATCCCCAATTTTCCACCCAGTCAGAGGGATATAGCAGCACTAAAGATTCAAAAGCTGCTTTAAAAAAAGAGTCGTCCAAGCAGCCCCAAGCAGATAGGATCTGGATTTTACTCAAGATTCTTTTTAGTGCCAAAAAAGACAGGGGGCTGGAGACCAATCTAAGACCTCAGTGTTTTGAACAAGTTTGTGCAACAAACAAAATTTCAGATGGTCACGGTTCAGTCTATCCTTCCATTTCTGGAGAAAGATGATTGGATGTGCTGTATAGATTTGCAGGATGTGTATTACCATATAAAGATGAACAAACGCCCCAGAAGATATCCCCACTTCTGGCTAGGAGCCAGTCATTACTAATTTCGTGCCCTTTGGTCTCACCACAGCTCCCAGGTTGTTCACCAAATGCATGGCAGTTGTAGCAGCTCACTTAAGGCTACAGGGATTCCGTGTGTTTCCATATCTAGACAACAGCCTCTTCACTGCCCCACCAGGTATCTACTGCTTTGCGCCTTAGACTCTGTTCTATGCTTTGCTGTGTTCTTGGGCATTTCAATCAACAAAGAAAAATCACAACTATCTCCCACACAGGATCTAGAATTCATCAGAGCAAATCTAATTACAAAATCCTGTGTGGCCTCCCTTCCTCATCACAGGCTGTTAATATTGAAGTCACAGCTTCAAGTGATACTCTCTCAAGACAAAGTGCCTGCTCGTCTAGTTCTACAACCTCTTGGGTCCATGACAGCAGCAATCACTTTCGTCCCACTGGCAAGGTACCACATGAGGCTACTTTATTGTCTCCTGGTGTCACAATGGTCACTGTTAACTCACCTCATGTCTCATCCAATCCTAATAATGAACTGCTGCAAGAAGGCTGTATCCTGGTCGAAGAAGCCAGAAGAGAATTTATGGAGCCATCCCTTCTACCCCTCTCAGCCCAAGGCCGTAGTGACCAAGGACGCTTCCCTTATAGGGTGGGGGGAGCATTTTCAGGGAAAGACCATCCAAGGAGATTGGCCCCCTCAAGAGGCCAATCTGCACAACAGTGTCCTAGAACTAAGGGCATTACTTTTAGCGTTGCAAGCATTCCAGTATGCCCTTCCTTCAGGAACAATTGCTATCCGGTCAGACAACATGTCAGTAGTCTGGTACATCAACAAATGGGGGAACCAGATCCTACCCTCTGTCGGGAAGTTCTAAGAGTTTGGCAATCGGCAATTGCCTCCAACCGCTTTCTAATAGCAATGCATAGTCTGGAGAATTCCAACATGATTGCAGACAAGCTAAGCAGATGTATCCTTCTACCTCACGAGTGGTCTCTCAATCCCAATGTAGCGACAAGAATCTTTTGTCGATGGGGTCAGCTTTGCTGCAACTTGTTTGCCTCTTCTGTAAACCACAAATGCATCTGCTACTTTACCCTAGTCCCCCCTCGTGGGGAGTCCCTGAGAAATCTACTTCTCCACGATTGGCCCCCGGGGCTTCTATATGCCTTCCCACCAATCCCTCTAATTCCCCAATTTCTGAGGAAAACCCAATGGTTGAGAAGCAAAGTGATTCTCATTGCACCTTATTGGCCCTGTCAAGTCTGGTTAACCTTTTTCTGGCCTCACCTGGTCCACCGCCCTTGGACTTTGGATACAAACCCAGATCTGTTATCTCATCTTCAGGGCTTGGTCCATCCCAGCCTTCAACATCTCAAGCTGACGGCTTGGTTTCTCCACTTCCACTAATTGCCAGGTGAAACAGTTTGTCCTCCCTAGTGCAAAAGATACTTCTGGCTTCTCATAAACCATCCACCAGAAGAATTTAACTTAGCAAATGAAAGAGATTTTCTATTTGGTTGGATAAAAATGGTTCTGATTCTTTCTTGGCTCCAGTTGATAAGGTTCTGGAATACTTAGCCACCTTATTTCAGTTGAGAGCCTCAACCTCTACCATCAGAGTTCATTTAGCTGCCATTTCAAATTTCCATAATGGATTTGATGATCATTCCTTGATGTCTCACCGTCTTTGCAAAACCTTTCTTAAGGGTGCGGTACATTTGAAGCCACCTTTCATAGATCCTATAGTGCCTTGTGATTTAACTTTGGTCTTGCAGTCTTTAGTTCATCAGCTCTTTGATCTAGCAGCCACCTGTGACCTCATGTTTTTATCCTGGAAGACCCTCTTCCTAGCTATCACATCTGCTAGGAGAATTTCATACTTGCAGGCTCTGTGTGTGAAGCATCCATATATCATTTTCCACAAAGAAAGAGTATTGCTAATCCCTCCTTCTTTCCTAATGTGGTGTCAGATTCCAATTTCAACCAGACCATAGACTTACCAGTCTTCTTTCCAAAATTTTCAAACAAAGAAGAGTACTGCTTGCATTTGTTGGACATCAACAGACAATTAAATTTTTACTTGGACTGAACAAAATCCTCTAGAAAATCAGACTAACTGTTTCTATCTTTTTCAGGTACCAGATTGGGTAAACCTGTTTCTAAGGTCACCTTGTCAAAATGGTTGACAGACTGCATTACATTTATATACAGTCAGAATAAACTCGACCTACCAACAAAACTTAGAGCACATTCGACAAGATCTGTTTCCACTTCAGTAGTCTTCCATTCTAGAGCTTCTATGGAAGACATATGAGCAGCCGCAACTTGGGCTACTCCTCATACCTTTAAAACTCATTACAAATTAGACATGCTCTCAAGAGGAAGAGCATCCTTTGGCTCTATGGTGCTCAGGAATATCCTTCCTTAGGACCACCCAGGATCTAAAGTAGCTAAAGACTCTGTCCCAACAGTCAAAAATGAATGAAGATTGACAACATCAGATAAAGAAGTTATGTTCTTATCATAATGTTCCATCTGTGTTGTCTATCTTCATTTATTCTTGACATCCCACCCTCCTGCCCTCTCCTAGGGACTCCTGGAGGTTCGGAACTAGTCCTGGGATTGTTATAGGGTTGTTGCTCAGACAAAGCTTCCATACTTTCTTCATGTTAGGCAAACTCAGTCTGACGTAAAGGAAAGAGAGGCAGTATGGGTAGCCTTGGCTTGAGAGTTTTTGTATGGAGGGAGCTTGAGATAACAGCCGAGTCGGTTCCGAGGCTTCAGAACCAAACCCAAAAGCCAAGAATGAATGGAGATCGACAACACAAGTGGAATGTTATGGTAAGCACACAACTTCTTTTTCATGGTAAAACAGGCGCCAAGCTGTAAAACAGATTATTGTGTCTAAAGTCTAGGAAATTTTTTAGTAGCTTTATTAGGAAAAGCCACAGATCATACGAGTTAAGAATAGCTAGCAATTTAGCTAGTAATATTAAAATATTAACAACGAAAAACTGAAACATCCAGGAACCAGAGAGAAGCAACCAAACAGTAAAAATACACTGGTGGAAACAGGTGCTCAACACAATTCTTAGCGTAAACCAAATTTATTAATCCTCTATTCGTCCAAAGACTTCATCAGAAACAAACAATCGCATAATATTGCAGCCATATTTAAACCAAATTTAACCAATAGGAAAACACTGATGTTAACCCTTAATGCATCAAACAGAATAAATAAGATTTTTTATACTTTAAAAAACATTTGATATTTACAGCTTCATTTAAACCAGGAGGAAGGTGAGCAGCCAGCCGAATCTGCCACTCAACTTCCTTCCAACTTCATTCTTAAAATCACCTCCCCTTAAGTCCATATGTACTACATCCAAAACACAAAAAAATCAATCTCTTAAAATTGCATTTAACAGAATGCTTGTACAGTGCATTATTGTCATCATGTGTCGTAGTAGCATATACATGTTCCCTAATTCTAGTACCCAGACTTCTGGTAGTCATGCCAACATAAAATGCTGTGCATGACATACATAAAGCAACATAAACAACCCCAGTAAAAAAACAGTCAAATCTACCTGGCACATTTACAGTTCTATTACAATGTGATAAGTCTATGAAGAGCCCTTCAGAAATAAACCTAAACATCCTAGAGTTCAAACATTTATAAGTACCAAAAATCTTCTTAGTACACAGTGTTATAATTTTCGTCCCTGAAAATTCTAACAGTTGTTTAATGTTTCCATTTTTCTTTTCTACAAACTGGGGTCTATCCCCCACTACATTTGCCTGGTCTTCATGTCCTAGCAAATGTTTCCAGTTGTTTTTGATAATATTTTTAATGGTCATGGAATCCACCATCATGTCCAAACAAAACCTTGAAGCAAAATGGGAGTTAAAAGATTTATCTCTTGCTTCATTGGTAATCTGTTTACTAGTGAAACCATGTATAATGGAAATGTATTGGTTCTAACACTAATTTCATCTGCTGTATTATTAAGTAGCTCCAAGTATAACCTCTTTCCAAGAACAACTTCTTGATAAATTATATTTCATTCAAAAAATCTTGGTCATCACTGACCATCCTGGAGGCTCTAATGTATTGGCCACGTGGAATGTTCCTTTTAATATACATAGGATGCCCACTTTTAAAGTGGACATAACTATTGCTAAAAGTTTCTTTTCTGTCTTCTTTTTCTTCTTTCGGCTGCTCCCATTAGAGGTCGCCACAGCAGATCAACTGTTTCCATTTCCTCCTGTCCTCTGCATTTTGCTCTGTCACACCAGCCACCTGCATATCCTCTCTCACCACATCCATAAACCTTATCTTAGGCCTTCCTCTTTTCCTGTTACCTGGCAGCTTCATCCTTAGCATCTTTTTCCCAATATACTCTGCATCCCTCCTTAGCACATGTCCAAACCAACGTGATCTTGCCTCTCTGGCTTTGTCTCCAAACCTTCCAACCTGGGCTGACCCTCTAATATACTTATTCCTAATCCTATCCATCCTCGTCACACCCAGTGCAAATCTTAACATCTTCAACTCTGCCACGTCAAGCTCTGACTCCTGCCTTTTTGTCAATGCCACTGTCTCCAACCCGTATAACATAGCTGGTCTCACTACCCTCTTGTAGACCTTCCCTTTCACTCTTACTGATACTCGTCTGTCACAAATTACTCCTGACACTCTTCTCCACCCACTCCATCCTGCCTGTACTCTCTTCTTCACCTCTCTTCCACACTCACCATTACTCTGAACTGTTGATCCCAAGTACTTAAACTCATTCACCTTCGCCACCTCTACAACCTGCATCCTCACCATTCCTCTAGCCTTCCTCTCATTCACACACATATATTCTGTCTTAGTCCTGCTGACCTTCATTCCTGTTCTCTCTAGAGCATATCTCCACCTCTCCATGGTCTCCTCCACCTGTTCCCTACTCTCACTACAGATCACAATGTCATCTGCAAACATCATAGTCCACGGGGACTCCTGTCTGATCTCGTCTGTCAACCTGTCCATCACCATTGCAAATAAGAAAGGGCTCAAAGCTGATCCTTGATGTAATCCCACCTCCACCAAAAGTTTCTTTTCTGTGAATTCTAGAAATAAATTTGGCACCATCCCACTCTAAATCTGTATCTAAAAAGTTCACACGAAGACCAAACTTTCCAGTTGTAAATTCTGGAAAAGTACAACTATTATTCAATTCTAACAAAAAATTGTTCAAATCAAAATCAGCTTCTAAAGCAGTA
Organism: Protopterus annectens; assembly: GCF_019279795.1. Lineage (NCBI taxonomy): Eukaryota > Metazoa > Chordata > Ceratodontiformes > Protopteridae > Protopterus > Protopterus annectens. The sequence continues at coordinate 1,643,488,894 of NC_056728.1, read as the reverse complement.
CAGGCTGTTCGCCCTTGTGCAATACGCACATGTAAAGGTAAACCGTTTATCTATTATGCCTGAGTGGAGAATAGTGTTGAAGGCTTTGGCTAGGTCAAGGTAGGCGGTATGCACTGTCTTGCCCTCATCCATGGATTTGGTGACTGTTTCGAAGATGGCAACCAAGTTTAACAGGCATAATTTCCCTTTGACAAAACGAAACTGTGTGGGATAAAGCATTTGGAGGTTGCCAATGTCCTTGTTTATAAGGTCCATGATAATGCATTCCATGGCCTTGCAAATCAGGCTAGCTAGGCTTCTGTTGTACAAGGACAGGTTAAGAATATCATCTGTATACTCAATGGGTCTTAGACTCATTTCTTGAGGGCCTAATATTGCTGTATAAGTGTTCTCAAGGTGAGATGTTCTCTGCCATGATGAGGATTACATTTTTTAGACATTATTGTAGTATTACGACCTGTGGCTGGTTGGTAACTTTAACCCAAGTGATCACTAATAATTGGGATTTTTTTTTTTTCACTGAAGAGCAGGGAGGGAATCGAATTTAGTCTTTCTTTAGGAATTAAAACTAATAAAAAGGTGAGTAGTTTTAAAAACTGATTTATGGTTTAACTTTCATGTTTTTGAACCAGCTTCATCTGCTGGTAAACTCTTGAACAGCCTTGCAAGGGTCATTGAACCTCTTGTTGTGAAGTGACAGTGCTACTTCTTGTACCACTGTGTCACTACATACACACACACACAAATATATGAAATGAAAGAGGTCCTAATACAGGAGAGACACATATCAGATAAGTAAGACTTAAGGTAAGTGTGCACCAACAGAAAACAATAAGAATGCGTAGAGGTAGGCTAGCTATAAATGGATGGGAACAGAGGACAAGGAGATGCAATGGTTAGTAAAAGAGTCAGTAAAAGACAATGTGAAAAACGGGAAAACTAGAAGACCGCTGGTGGGATGGGATCAAGGTCACTGACAGTGGAAAACTGATGGGCACAGAATGGTGGAGGAGAAGGAACGAAAGAAGGGTGATTGAGGAGCTGTAAAGAGAGGCTAGAGGTGGTACAGAAGGAAGTTAGAAGAAATTAAAAGTATAAGGGAAGCACTTTAGATCAGAGAAAAGGAAATAAGAATGATATTAAAGAGTAAAATTATTATGGAGCAAGAAATTCAACAATGGTTCTGGAAGGACATGGTAGATAGCGGGTGAGGGACAAGAGAAACAGCTAGGCAAGATATTCAAAATGAAGCAGGGAGAAAGAGGGGGATACAAAGTTTAGGGGAGGAGATAGAGAATATTTAGAAGAGGATGAGCTAGTGAAGAAAAGATTCAAGGTATATTGCAGGGAGATATGTAGAAAACAGGAAGGGAGAGAAGTCTCAGAATGGAATTAGATAGAAAATGTAGATATGTACTGGAAGACGAACAAAGAAAAGTGCTGAATGCAGAGGCGACAAGGGATGACATAAGGAAAGCAGTATACAAAATGAAGGATAGGAAACTGGAGTGCAAGATGGATTCCCCCTAGAGTTCTACAAATGGGGAGGGGAGGAAATATGGAAGATCCTAGAGGAGGAATACAAGAGTACACAGGCCTCAGACAAAATTTCCTAAAATATGAGCAGAGACGGGATAACCATGATACCTTAAGAGGAAGAGAAAGGGAGGAAGTGGGAAATTATAGGTTTGTCTCTTTGATTAATGTCGACATTAAGATTTTGGCAAAGGTGTGGACAGAAAGATTGGATGAAGTAAAATGAAAAAATATTACAAGTGGGTAAAATGGCTTTGTGAAAGGAAGGAAAGCTGAAATAAATATTGGGACATTCTGGAATATATGTACAGGGAGGAACAGAGTAAGGAAGGGAAAAGTGTAATTGTGCTCTTTGATCTGCAGAAGCCCTTTAATGTGGTGGTGCGGGGTGGTAATTATTATGGAAGACAATGCAACAAAGGCATGTAGGGGAAAAGTTCATATACTGGATATAGCACATACACAAAGACCCTGAAATTGAAATACTCTTAAATGGAGGAGTATCTGAGGAGAAAATGCTAGAGGGGGTGACAAGACAGGGGTGCCTGATATCACCAGGCCTGTTCATGCTTGTGATCAAGGAGGTGGCAATTTAAGTCAGGCACAATTTAACTATGTGTGAAAAAAGGAGGGGGTAAAAAATCTCAGTTTGTGTAATATGCAGATGACTGTTTGTTACTGTCAGGGGATGTGGCTGCAGCAATGAAAACTGTAAGAGAGACAATCGAGAAATTTAAGAGGTGGCGGGACTCAAGTACAACAAAAAGACAGTGGCAGTAAGATTAAGAAAAGGGAAGTAGTATGGGGTAGTAGGCAAGATAAAAGAGGTGGAGTTTATCAAGTCCCTAGGGCTCTATGATGGGAACATGATAAGAGAGACAATAAGGAGCAATCTAGAGGAAGTTGGGAAAAATAAATGATTCTGTCCATGGAGGTGAGAAGACTTATACTTTGCTTCGGAGAATTAATGCAACAAAGATGATACTACCAATAATCCACCACCTACTCTGCAGCATACAAATACATCTCCAGGGACAAAAGGCTTAAACAAATACAAAAATACATAGAGGAATGGGTCGATAAAGGCAAGAGGAAAAGAGTGAGAAAGGCAAAAATGAGAATGCATAGGAAAAGGAAGGCTGGGGGGGTTCTGCATATCCCTCCATATGCACTGCATTTAACATAATTCACTTGATGCAAACGGAAGAGAAGGGGGTTAAGCAGAAGAGATAAAGGGAGAGGGACTCATGGAGAAGCTTGCTAAGGTACATAAATGAAGCAGCATTAAAAGAAATAGGGTGTAGGATGTGAGATGAAGGGAGCCTCAGGAAACTATGGGAAACAGAAGAGTGGGGGCAAAGATAGGGAAGAAAAAAGTAAGAGGTCTGGAGAAGTGGGGTAGCTCAAAATGAAAAATTGGTATGCAGAGAAAAGAATGATGGAAAAAATGAAATCAGTGGAGGAGTGCAGAATGCCAAAGGTACAATGGTGGTACTACTTGGTATTCAGGGATGGAGGAGTACAGAATACTAGGTACAGTGGTAGTACTGCTTGGTATTCAGGGATGGAGGAGAACAGAATACCAAAGGTACAGTGGTAGTACTGTTTGGTATTCAGGGATGGAAGAGTACAGAATACCAAAGGTACAGTGGTAGTACTGTTTGGTATTCAGGGATGGAAGAGTACAGAATACCAAAGGTACAGTGGTAGTACTGTTTGGTATTCAGGGATGGAAGAGTACAGAATACCAAAGGTACAGTGGTGGTACTACTTGGTATTCAGGGATGGAGGAGTACAGAATACTAGGTACAGTGGTAGTACTGCTTGGTATTCAGGGATGGAGGAGAACAGAATACCAAAGGTACAGTGGTGGTAGTACTTTGTATTCAGGGATGGAGGAGTACAGAATATGAAAGGTACAGTGGTAGTACTGTTTGGTATTCAGGGATGGAAGAGTACAGAATACCAAAGGTACAGTGGTAGTACTGTTTGGTATTCAGGGATGGAAGAGTACAGAATACCAAAGGTACAGTGGTAGTACTGTTTGGTATTCAGGGATGGAAGAGTACAGAATACCAAAGGTACAGTGGTAGTACTGTTTGGTATTCAGGGATGGAGGAGTGCAGAATACCAAAGGTACAATGGTGGTACTACTTGGTATTCAGGGATGGAGGAGTACAGAATACAAAAGGTACAGTGGTAGTACTGCTTGGTATTCAGGGATGGAAGAGTACAGAATACCAAAGGTACAGTGGTGATACTACTTGGTATTCAGGGATGGAGGAGTACAGAATACTAGGTACAGTGGTAGTACTGCTTGGTATTCAGGGATGGAAGAGTACAGAATACCAAAGGTACAGTGGTGGTAGTACTTGGTATTCAGGGATGGAGGAGTACAGAATACGAAAGGTACAGTGGTAGTACTATTTGGTATTCAGGGATAGAGGAGTACAGAATACCAAAGGTACAGTGGTAGTACTGTTTGGTATTCAGGGATGGAAGAGTACAGAATACCAAAGGTACAGTGGTAGTACTGTTTGGTATTCAGGGATGGAAGAGTACAGAATACCAAAGGTACAGTGGTAGTACTGTTTGGTATTCAGGGATGGAGGAGTGCAGAATGCCAAAGATACAATGGTGGTACTACTTGGTATTCAGGGATGGAGGAGTACAGAATACAAAAGGTACAGTGGTAGTACTGCTTGGTATTCAGGGATGGAAGAGTACAGAATACGAAAGGTACAGTGGTGGTACTACTTGGTATTCAGGGATGGAGGAGTACAGAATACTAGGTACAGTGGTGGTACTGCTTGGTATTCAGGGATGGAGGAGTACAGAATACCAAAGCTACACGGGTAGTACTGCTTGGTATTCAGGGATGGAGGTGTACAGAATATGAAAGTTACAGTGGTGGTACTACTTGGTATTCAGGGATGGAGAAGTACAGAATACCAAAGGTACAGTGGCAGTACTGCTTGGTATTCAGGGATGGAGGAGTACAGAATAACAAAGGTACAGTGGTGGTAGTACTTGGTATTCAGGGATGGAGGAGTACAGAATACCAAATGTAAAGTGGTGGTACTACTTGGTATTCATGGAGAGCTGTAAAAAAGGAGAGAGAGAGAGCAGCAAAAGAAAGATATAGGCAGAAAGGGAGGGCAAAAGGAGAGAAAATGGCACCCTGGAGGAAATAGAAGAGGTTAGGGAGGCAAACAGACAAACAGATTTATGAAGTGTAAAGGGAAAGAACAGACAAGGTTGAAGAAGAAAGTGAGAAAGAATTGATTGTGAAAGGAAGAAAGGATTGAAGGGTAGACAATTCAGGCAGTGAGGCGCATACAAAAAGTTCACAGAGTGGGAGACCAAAGCCTAAGAGAGGGTATCTAACCCCCATGATATTTGTAAAAGAAGGCTGGAAGGAGCGTATTATGCACTAGAGATGTCAGGAGGAAAAGGAAGGAATGATGCACATGTTCTGAGAGTGTGGTGAGCACAATAAGTCTGTAAGCAGGTACAAAATATTTGGGGAGACATATTTCAAAAGGAAGCAGAGAATACTTGGGAATTCTGTATTTGGGGCTTAAAGAAAGTAGACAATATCTGAAAAGAAAGAGAAATGAACTTTATCAGGCTGCTGAGTGCACTTGGAACAGGAAGGGGACAAAAACAATACTGGAACATGAATTACATAAGAGGTTCCTGGCCATAAGGAGGTATTAAAATACTACAACAGTGAAAATCACACCAAGTAGAAGGACATAGTGAACCCATGGGAAAACCAAGGGGGGGAAATGAGGACAGGGTAGGAAATGAAGCAGCCAACCACTGATGAGAGATGGGGCAGCATGCATGGGAATAGTGTAATATATTATATGAAATTAATTAAGTTTACAAAGCAGCTGATACAGTTTTCTGACTCCAGTAATGCCCCCAGGTTGAGCACTGCATGGAATTAACAAACACTGCAGGGTTGGGAGGGCCTTCAGCTGATCCATGTGTAGTCTGTTATTTCTTTGTAATGTCCACTCTCTTGGACATTATTGTTTGCACATTACATTGCTTTCATTCAGTACTAGTATCTCTAAACTAATCATAAGTTCATTTAAATTAGATTACAGCAGACCATTGGTGAAATCATTAGGTGAATGCTGGTTGTCCAGAGGTCTCATGCTGTTTAGCTCTTTTGACAGTGATTGTGTTATGGAACTTGGTAGCATGTTGTGAAAAGATGGGCACTAAGCTGCTGTAGTGACTTACTTGATTTGTATTAAATTAAATGTTCTGTTTTGTCATTTAAAAAGTTGTCTCTAGCCTTCTACATTGTTTGAATCTGCTTTAATTCTTTGCTTCATTTGTAGTAAGTTAAATATTTAGTCAGTGATTTAAAGAAGCTCTCAGATCTTTTAATGACAGTCATCGTAAGATTTCAGTTGCTGCACTTTAGAAACAAGTGTTTAGATTGCCTACATGTGCCTCACTTAATCATAACAGAAAATAATTTTTCAACATATGAAAACAGACTTTTTGAAGTGTCATTTCCTTCTTTACATATAGTGGTGTGTGAAGGATATCTATATCATAAATGCTATAAAGTGGCATTCTACCAAATGATCACTGGCCAAGTGCTGAAGTAATGGCAAGTGGCTAAAATAGGACTTCATCAAACAAGATGTTTGTGTTTGGGATAAAGTCTACAGATTTTACTGTCTCTTTGTTGTGCTTATATTTTCCCATTAATTTTGTTACTCTTTTTTAAATATGTGTTTTTGAGTACTATCCCACATCCCTACTGGAAGTGAACGAGTTATCTAGTATTTGGCATGCAATTTTTATGCTAATTAGATGTACAGTTTTTTAGCTGGATACTCCTATTTTCAAGGACCTTTGTTCCGATTTTCATTGTTCACAAGTTGAGAGGTATGACTGAATGCAGTTGTAGGAGTACAAATGTAATAGCCACATGCTGTGGTATGTTGTTATTTGGGACATGGAAGTTGGTTGGCAGATCAGAGAAGAAGGGTCAGTAAGAGAAGATGTGTTACTGTGTACAAGTAACATTTGTAACTAGGTTGTATTTGTTTTACCTTCGTGCTGGAATGGATGTTTCTTGTTTTTCTGTAGTGTAATGGGATGAAGGGTTACACTGTCGGTTTGCAAGGTGACTGTAAATCTGCTTATATGTTTAAATCAGAAGTTAGCCAATTGCACTGTTCCTACTGTAATAATTACTAAGCGCTTCTGCTGCTGCAGTAGTTTACTTAATGAGGATGACGGAGGTACTTAATGTGAGTTCAACCAAAGGAAATCTTTGAAGTCTGAACTGGAAAGGGAATTAGAAATGTAACTGAAAATGTGTCCGTAAATGCACTGGGGTACAAGAAATGGAACGAGTTTACTTACTAGCAGTCAAGTTCTGGGGGCACGATGGAGGACTAAAAAATTACTACATCTGAGAGAATGTTACTGTGTAGTTGAGGGGAGTACAGCACGGAAAGTTAAAGGAAATGTAGTATGAGCAGGAATGAATGGGGATGTTAATGAGGCATTCTATAGTGGATTTGATAAAGATCAAGTCAGGATTGTTATTGGAAGATAGGAGATAGGGTGGAGATAAATATGAGCAAAAGAAAGGAGGTAGGGGTATGAGGGGTGAACGTAGGGTAGAGAAGTAAAGTGGACTGGAGTGTAACAAGAAGAAGCAATGCAGAGACATGCCAGTCAGTTTTTCATTCAAAAGCAATCTATTGAAATTTGAGCACTACCTACTATTATGTGCCCTAAAAGGTTGCTGTGATGTATATAACTTATGGTGTTTATGTTTCTTACACTAGTTAAAAAAAGCCAAGATACCATGTAATGCAAAAAATAGATTAATTTAATCCTAGTGACTCTTTCAGCTTATCCCGGTTAGGGTCGCCACAGCGGAACTCCGGTCCGCTAATGTTTGGTAGTGGATTTTTACGTGCTGAGTTACCAGCCCTGATCCACAACCTTCAACGAAGGCATGCCCATTCACGCATGCCTCCACACAGAAGACGCTCTAGCTGAGACTCAAACGGGATGTCTTGCTGTGAGGCGACAACGCTACCGCAGCACCACTACTGCGCACGAGTGCTAATTATCTTGATTGACTCAAGTGTAATAGTACAGGCCAAGATAGCTGTATTAAGTCTGCAAAGACTCATTCCAGTAGCTACCACAAGGAGAAGTTTGCAAGTTTACACAAACAGAAAGGATTACACAGAAAGCAAATGCACACCTATGTGGGTTCATAGAATTACAAAGTCCCAGCAGACTAGGGTTTGCAGAAGTGTTTGTTTACTTGTAAATCAAACCAAAGTAGAAGGAAATATAGAATTTAAATTATGATGCTGCTAATGTACTGGAAACTTTTTTTTTTAGTTCTGATTAGATGAGTGACTCACCTTTGCCTCAAGCATGTTCAGAATGGAGGGGGGAATACAGCAGTGGTAATGCACTACACTGTTGCATGCCCAACCAAAGTATAAAGAAATGTAGAGTTTAAAGTCTGATGCTTTTCTTGTGCTGTAAGCATAGCTCTCAACCTGTTTGCTCAAGAAGAAGGGACAAAGCCAAAAATAATGGAATGGTAAAGGCCAAAAATAAGACACAACTTTTATTGCTATTACTCTAATTCACTTAAAAGTTTACTAGAACAGGACATTCTGCATAGTAAGTATTAAACTTTAATTTGCGACGTTATTCACTTACTGTCATCCTAAGTAATTTACCAGAAAATCAGTTTACAAGGGCCAAGACATAAATATGAAGCAACATTAGAGACAGTTGAGAGATAGCTAGAAGCTTGCTTTCAATTTTGGGTTGGGAGGGTGGCCTAATGGTTAAGGTGTTTGCCTTACAAACACAAGGTACAGGGTTTGAATCTCACAGAGGATAATTGGCTAGGCTTAAAATGACTCACAAGGGCAGTTAGCCTAGTATTAATCTATGAATCTATGAATTGTAATTGTATAAGCCAATCACTTTTGCCTGAAGTATATTTAGAATTAGGAGAGGAATATAGCAGTGGTAACCTAAATTCTTTCTTACTAGTAATATTTTTCAGTTTCTTCTCCAATATTTTCCTTTGGTTGGTTGGTTATCTGTCATACAGCTGCTATCCTGAACACTAATTTCCCTTAAGCATGGGCAGGCAATGGCACTGTCTGCCTGACAGTGTTTTAGCCATCTTTTTATATTATTTCCATATGCTCATTCAACAAACCCCTTCTTACAAATCCAAACAGGTTCCTCACTGCAATGAAAGGAAAAGGTACAACTGAACAAAACTTTATATATCATCTAAAGAAAATATAATTTATACATTTTTGAGTCATAAATATTATTTACACTTCTGTGTATACATTTTTGTTTAACAAACATTTTGGTAAGTTGCACTCTTTAAACTGGTGAAAACTACCGTTCTACGAACAATGATTTCCACCACCTCATGGTCAGTAGATGGCCTATAAGTCCTTGATAAGTCATCTGCTTTCTGGTAGGTTGCACCAGCTTGAAGTTTTACATGAAACCTAAATGGGTGAAGTAAGAGGGCCCACTGACAGTTTGGTGTTACTGTCTTGTTACCTGTGAAGATACTTGAGGAGGGCATGACTAGTTACCAATGTGAACTTTATACAATCTAAACAGTATTTAGAGGAATAGAGTGTCCCTTTACTTGCTAAGCAGTCCCTCTAAATTGTTGAGAATTGCAGTTCAGCCTTTCTTAACTTGGGTCAATAAGCTGGCTGTTTTTCCCCATCATAGTCCCAACTCTGAAGGAATTACGTATGCTAGAAATGGTCTACTAAAGTCTGTGTATGCTAGTATGAGCTCTGAGTGTAGTCTGTCTTTTGGATTTTTAAAAGCATTACCTCCTTAAAGTATCCAATTTATTTTGGGGACATCCTCCTTTTTGTTAAGTCAGTTAAGGGGCTTGGAATGGTTGTGAAGTGAAGCACACACTTTCTGCAGGATGTAGTCAACCGTAGGAATATATTTACTTGATTTTTTAGTACTATTACTGGGTTAGTTCATCACAGCCTCCAGCTTCCACTTTTGGGATTCTCACCATTCCTCAGTTTATCACATACCCAAAGTACCTCACTACAGTCATCCTCAGTTTGCTTTAAGAAATGTTAACAGTCAGCTTAGCCTCTCCTAATGTATCTAAGATAGCTTGTACTGTAGCCAAAATGGGAAACCGTCTTTGTTGTAAATATCATCCAAATGAGTAGCAGCATATTTTGCTAGAGGTTTTAAAATCTGATCCATGAGTCAATGAAAAGCTGCAGCAATGTAAAGGGGAGAATAGTACACTGAAATGAGTCAACCGGGCTAGAGAAGGCTGTTTTCTCTTTGGCTTCAATTTTAAGGGAATTTGACAATAGTTCTTTGTCAAATCTAGTGTAAACAGGAATATTGCCTTTCATAATTTCTCTGTAAATTCATCCCACTTAAGCATGGAGTAATTTATCAACTTTGGAGACGTTAAACCTCCATAAATCATTGCAGAACCAGATGGTTCCATCAAGTTTTGGGACTAATACTAAGGGGCTGTTTCATTCCATTTTAGAGTCCTTTGCTGTGTATGTCCTCACATACTGCTTGTATCTGTGTCTCTGGTATTATATAAGGTTTTAAATTATGCTTCTCTCCTGGACTAGTTTCAGTATGCTGCTGAATCAAATTTGTTCTGCCATGCTGTTCTGAAACACACCCTTACTCCTCAACAGAAATTCTTTTTTTTCTTGCTTCTGTGGCTTGGTATAGCATCTCTCTGAGCTGTAAACACCAGATTCAGTTTTCTTTCATTACCAGCCTCAACAATCTCTGATATTTAACTACTGAAATGTGTGTACTTCCTTTCAGTTTCAAAATGATAATGTGGTATATCTGTTCTGGTCTTCATTTGCCTGTCTTAATTCTGCAGGTTTATTTAATTTCTTTTATTAATTATTTCAAGTAGATCTTCCCAGTTAGCCAAAACATTGTTCTCTGTTGAGGAGGTAAAAACAATACATTGTCTCCAGCTTTAAATTTCCTGTTCCTTGCATTTCGATTATACATCTTTTTCTGAGTAGCTTGACCTGTTTCTGTGTTTTCATGCTATGACTTCTTTCAACCTGCCTTGCCATCTGGTATAGTTTAAGTTACTTTTTAAATGTATCTAACACTCCTCAAGGTTGCTGCCATATAATAAGTCAATGGTACTGAAACATTTTGAAGCTTGTGCCACTTCTGTAGTGCAAACAGGAGGCGTGGCATTATCTAATCTCACTTTTTTGCCATCCTCCTCAGTAACCTTTCTTAACACAGACTTTAGTATTCAGTTAAACTGTTCCACTAGTCCCCAAGCCAACAAAATCTCCAGAAGTCTTCTTGTAAAAACAAATAATCCACGTTTATTGGTAAACACACAACAGGAGAACTGCAGTAGTTCTCCTGTTGTGTGTTTACCAATAAACGTGGATTATTTGTTTTTACAAGAAGACTTCTGGAGATTTTGTTGGCTTGGCGACATATGGTGCACTTCTCATTTTCTTTTTGCTTACCTGGACTTTTTTGAGAGTGCTTTGCTTGGCGGTTTTGTTTCGTTTGATTTGTTCCACTAGTCCATCCATCTGGAGACACTACATTGAAGCTTTTATTTGTTTGACGTTAAAGCGTTGTTACAATTGGTGCATTTTTCTGGATGTAAAGGCAGTTCCCGTATCTGTATTTACTTTGGTATTTCTACCCTAGAATATAATAAAACTAGCTCCATGGCTATATTTTCAACATTGGCCTTATAATGGGATGGTATCAGAATATTTAGTTGCATTGTCTAAAATAACTAAAATATATTGACATCCATTGCTGGATTTTGCCAATGGCCCTACAATGCCCATTGTAATATGTTCAAATAGCACCTTTGTGACAGGCAGTGGAATCAAATAATTTTAAAACATGCATGAGGGTCTGTCTTCTGACACTCAGGACATCTAGCATAAAGTTCTTAATTATTTCATTATTCTAGACAAGTATCTCCTTGGTAGGATCCACAGTTTCATCTTGTCTGTTGCTAGCTAATCTCATAACACAAGGCTATGTGCTAATTTCATCACTAGGTTCATAGGTAAGTACTAAACTACCTACACTTGTGAGCCATTTTATGCCTAGCCAGTTTCCCTCAAAGGTAAGAATCAAACATTGCACCTTGCATATATGAGGTAAACACCGTAACCATCATGCCAATTCCCAGTCCCACTAGGTTTCTAAAAGGCTTAAACATCAATAGCTTGTTCCCTACTTCCTCTCTTTCCTCACTTCTTCTGCATAACAAGTCATTTTTAACTCAAAGTATGGCTAAGTAGTAGAAGCATCTTGCTTCTTTCCTTACAGCTTCAGATATATTTTCTCTTACTCTGCTTAAAGTGCCATCTTCTTTTTGTTTCTCTTTTAAAATGTATCCATCATACCTGAAGGTCAATTAACTTTGCTATTTTCTCCAGGTTAGCCTGTCATGAGGTAGAATGCACTCTTTTCTCTTCCTCTAGTAAAGACACTGAGGGTTTCAGAGACTCGGTCTTCTCCTACAAAAAAATAATACATACCATTATTCCTTAATGTCAGTTAATATTGCTGTGTTATTTGTAATTTATTGTTCATTCTCTCTACAGGTCTGATGCATAACAGCCCTCCTTAATTTGCTTAGAGTTACTGTAGCATTACTGTGTTGTGGTTCAGCAAGAATATCATTAAGGCTGCATTCAGTATTGTTTTATCCCTTAGCATCCACCAGCTTTCTTTGTGCCTTCTCTGTGTGGTTTATCCTGTCTTAAAGTAACTAAACCCAAACCTTCAATTTCTTTCTCTTCTCCAGGCTGATTTCCCTTTGCAAAGGCTATATCTTCTGTTTTACTTTATTGTTTATTTACAGACTTGTTGCCTACAGTCTTTCCTTACTTAAAGTTTCTGTCTTACACTGACAAACATCTCAGTACTCTCTCTTTTTAACTACCCTGATAACATATGTCCTCTTATTACACCTCTCTTTCTTTCTGTCTGTCTAAACATGCTGCTTAGAAGTCTCCATTACAAAGTTTAGACACTAGCTCAACCATTGCATTTTTTCCTTATGTCCTAACTTCATTTTGTCAGCATGCACCCTTTCAATAAGGTTGTCTTCTCTTTTGTTCTGCTAGTCACTTCATCTCTCTGCTTTGAAATGTTTTCATGCTGCAATATATTAGTGTGCAGATTCCATCTTTGTACCAGTTATGTTATTCATTCAGCTCTTTCTAATAGTATGCCTTAAACTGTGTTGGATTCATGAACTTTAATGGCTGTGTCTGGATGTTACTTCCCCTTTTCTAGCATTCATGCACTCTAAATTATATGCCTGGATGTTGCTTCTCCCTTTTCTGGGTTAGTCAGAGGTGCATCTGTAGGCTTACTCACTTGCTAGCTCTGATAAGGTAGTCTATCAAAAGATGTACCTTCTTCCCATTTCCTCCACAACTGTTTAAAATGGGAGTAAACTTTGCTTATTACCATGTCACCTGTTAAATTGAGAATGATACTACCTTTCAATATCCAGTTTGGACATCCAACAATTGAATATTGTCTTTTAACATAACTTTCTTGGGTGGCGTAAGCTATGGTACCTTGCTGGATAGGCTTACATAGGCCCTTGGGCCGATAGCCTAGTACCTGCCTATGAACCTATGAACCTATATGAATGCATACTTCTACTATGTTAGTAATAGCTTTCTTCTTACAGTCATGCTGTTCTTTTATAACTGTTACCATATTGTCTGAGTTACAGTTCTCTACCATTAGTTATAACACTTCACTTAACTTGGTAATTGCACAGTAACAGAGTGCAGTTTTCAAAAATTCTGGAAGATAACTTACCACATTCTAGAGAGACAACATCACCAATAACATTGTATTAGCTTTGGCCCATGTCTGCTAATCATCAAGCTTTCCCTTGATCAGGCACTACCCTTGGGGGGGAGCTGTCATCCAGACAGCCATGACGGTGTTTTATACTATTACGGAATGGCAATGTGATGATGAGAGGTTTCTTTATTTGTCCTAAACATCACCTGATGTTGGCAAGAGCAGCTATGTCACTACTGGGGCTGCCTTTCCCTCTTGTCCATATATGCACACACTTTATCATAGCCCCTGTATTACTAATGGACAGAAGCAGCTTCTAAATGCTTTCTCCCATGCATAGGCCCCCTCAAATTATCTATGACATGATCCCAGTTATTCTCATTAGGGGTAAAATATAATTATCAACTATGGGATGTGTAATACCAATCTATAACAAAATGGGATAGGTTATGTCAAGCACAAAAGGGGCATTAGCTAGGCTTAAAATAGCCCACAAGGGCAGTTAGCCTAGTACTTACCTATGAAGCTATGAACCTTTTCATTCTTTCCCTCATGCACCAGCAAGGGTTATCATCACCATCTTTAGTGGCTGCATCCATGTCTTTTCAAACACCAGCACCATTTGTAATGGTGGGTATCCACCCTCCAGCTGAGGTCCAATAATTAGACCAGAAGTGATTCCTCAGAATGGGAGTTTTCTTCCTTCCTGCTTACCTGTGCTGTCAAGCACCTGAGCCACAAGTTGTACTTGGGTCACCTAGACTATACTTAGGGCTTTATCCCTCTAATGCACTGGCAGAGGCTACTAGTATCATGCTTTTCAGACTTTATCATGTTCACAGGTTTAGTAGTCTTAATATTCTCTAATACAAACTCTAACTCTGTGATCCCCTTTCTCACATATAAAACATAATATGTCAACAACTGGTATATTCATTTTGTAACAACCTATCTACTAAGATAACAACAGAACTTTTATAGTCTTGAGGGTCAGCTTGACACACCAATTTTCTTAAAGCAATAAAGAACTTTTAAATTTAATTTGTCAGTTACTAACATTTCTGTCATTTTTTTCTTATTGTATTGACCATCTGGGTCTCACCATAAATTAATAACACACTTCAAATTATACAGTTGTGACCTCACTGTTTTGTTATTACAAATGTCCAAAAGTGAAAATGTTGATCTTATTTAACACCAACATAGTTAAGTAAAGTTTTTTTTTTCAAATTATCATAGCATTGTTAATAATACCCTCATCCACATCCACCGATGGCTGTCAGTGGTTCTACAGTTAACTAGGTTGACAAGATCCTAGACCAATCAGTGCGCTCCCTTGGGGGCATACCTATCAAAGGTGGTAAGATATGCATTGAGGTCCTCCTCCTGAGTCAGCTGTTTTAATGATGTTACTGTCTTTGGGTTAACCATTGACTCTGCGTAGTCAACCCTTCAGCTGTAGCTATTATGGTCTTTACTCACTGCACTAGTGTGATCATCTTATCATTTTGGCACATAGAGCCACTTACAGTTGCTCACATAAATTCCTCAGCACACTGTAAGACTTGACTCTCTGTCTCTCACAGACACACACACACACACATACACACACTTCTTGAGGAAATTTCACTCATGTTGTCTGAGCTAGGTCTCATGGCTTTGACGTTAGTAACTGATGCCAAAATGTCTGCATTCTCCACCAATGTAGAAAGTTAATGGACTTTATAAAAAAATATATAGATAAGGCAGGTTCTTCCAACAAAATAAAGTGTTTTGGGTTAACTAAAATAAACATCCAGTACATCTAGTTGTTTTATTTTGCCAGGAAACAGTTGCAGGAATATTTTCCAGTTTCTTTTCCATGGTTGTTCAGAATTTTCTCTTTCTTCTCGAGACACTGCTCCAGACACTGAGATCCCTTTATCAAGGGCAAACACTCTCTGTCTGGTCCCTCTTTGTATACATCTCTAAATGTTCATTCAGCAAACTGATTTTACCAATACAAGTAGGTTCATCACTACCCTTAACCAGATATAACAGATAAAACTGAATAAAGCAGAAATACTACATTTAAAAAATGGCACTCACAAATGTTTGTGTCACAAACATTATGTACACCACTTGTTGTTGTGTCTTTCGACTTTTCCCGGTTAGGGGTCGCCACAGCGAAACTCCGGTCCTCTAATGATTGGCAGTAGATTTTTACATTCCGAGTTGCTGGCCCTGACGCACAACCTTCAACGAAGGTACGTCCATTCACGCATGTCTCTACACAGAAGATGCTCTAGCTGAGAATCGAACAGGACATCGTCTTACTGTGAGGCGACAACGTTACCGCAGCACCACCACCGCAGTACACCACTAATTACATATATTTGGCTCGTGTACTCTTTTAACTGGTGATAACTATCATGCTGTGTTCCTTTATATCATATTTGCATTGTGTTAATTTGATCTCTATAAGCATGAAATAGGTTAATCACATCAAAATTAGACGTTTCAATATATTTAAAGCATATTTCTATAAATTAACTTTTCAGTTCTTAAACTGTGGGGTACTGAACCCTTACTATCAGGCTGCAATGATTCAGCAGCACTAATATTTGCTCTTGGTACCTATTATGATGCTACAGTAGTGAGAAAATGTACATCAAAATCACACCTGTAATTCTGAAATATTTAGTTTATAAGTATTTAAAAGGAATGAATATGGTTCTTCTAGTTTAACAATGTATCAGAATAGCATAATTGATGTCTAGAACTTCTAAAAGAGCAGAAAAAGAAACCTAGTAAGCAATTACAGAAGTTGTTGACCATAAAGGTATATTTTGATAAGATTTGAAACTTATATGGTGAATGATCACATTTTATCTTTGCTTTCATGTCCTAGAAAAATGTGTAACAATGGAGAAAAGTAAGCATGTTTTCATTATGATTTTAGTCTGTAGAATGGCAAAAAAACTGAATTTTTGGTATCTGTGAAGAAATGTGAAAGTTAAGATTTCATGTTTCATCCAGCAATGTTTAGAGTGTATTTTCTTAGCAAATATAAGATTTTGACTGTTTCATAGGAAACACTAAGCGATATTCATGAATATGACCCTGAGGATACTTTAGATTTCAGAGAAGGAGGGACAGCATTGAGGAATAGTGAATCATTAATGCTTTGTACTTTAAATAAGTTGAAAATAGTTACAAAATGAGAATTTAGCAAAATTTAAAGACTGTATGCTGCAGAGGCAGAAGCTTTGCAGTGATAGCAAAGCACTCTGGCTGAAATAATGAGATAAAATATATTTAGTTATTATTGATATATTAAGTTGTTGAGTTGACTGTTAATAAAAAAATATTCTGCAGTATTATAAGAAAAGTAATATTAAGTGATGATTGAAGGTTTATTAACTTAATTTTAAATTACCTAATATCCAACCGGATATATTTGTTATGTTGGTATGATACAAAGCCATGGAAAATAAGGATATTTTCATGAAAGTCTTTCAACAAATATTTCTAAACTCCACTATAGTTAAGAAGGGTGTTTCTTTAAGTTTTTTATTGGATTTTCAATTTGTAAAATAATCACAATAATATTTACAGTCAGAGATTTCTGAACATAATAAATGAAAAAAATCAACTAAACCTCACACACAAAAGAAAAAAGCAACTACTTACAGGAGTGTCCATTAACCATCAAGTCATTCAAGTTATTATACATTAGATCACATCTAAAATGTTATTTTTGCTTGTCAAGGTGATTTCTAAGTTTTGTCCATGCATTGTAGCAAGAGGTAACCCTGGATGTTCTTGGCTTAATTGTAATGATTTCCAGGTGACAGACTTCATTTGCAATATTTATAAATTCTTTGAAGGAGAGTGTAGATTCGTTCTTCCAATTCTGAGTTATAACCTTTCTCACTATAGATAGTATAGACAACAAAATGTGATATTTCATTTTTTTAACACATATAAGAATAGGAGTGTTAAAAAGGTGCTTAGGATTTCCCTCTCTCTTCCCCCCTTGGCTGACCTGGTGTGACTTTGTGTTAAACTGCTACAATTCAGTACAGGCATCATTTTCAAATCTAGGTGCTTAGGATTTCCCTCTCTCTTCCCCCCTTGGCTGACCTGGTGTGACTTTGTCTGAACTCTACAGTTCCCTACAAAACGGTGTTTACAGGACTGCAATCAGTTGTTTTCAACATTTAAACAGACTGAACTCTACAGTTCCCTACAAAACGGTGTCTACAGGACTGCAATCAGTTGTTTTCAACATTTAAACAGAGTAGGTTACACAAAAAGTATTTGTTAAGCTTTCACTTACAGTGCTTTGTAATTAAGCAGGTCACCATATTGGTCAGCCATAGGGCTCTTTGTTTCTACTTGAGTGGTTGCCTCCTTCCCCTGTAACTGCAGTAAATTGACTCTTACATTAGAGCTGTAATACTTACCTTATAGCTTTAGGACACCTTAGGAAACCTTGTAAACTGCAATAGCCCTTCGTTAAGCCTCGCTACGCTCTGGCTCTCTTCGCTCCCCTCCCTGCCCCCAATTCCCTCCCACTCCCAGTACCTCTAAATTTATAGTACTATAGCCACTCCCCCACTTTCTAGATCCTATTTGCTTTCATCTGGGATAATTCCACCCACCCCTATTCTTCTACCTACAATTTAATAGCACCTATTAGCTTTCATCTGGCATTCTCCCATTCCCCCCCTTCCAGTACCTTTACCTCACCGCTCTATCTTCTGGTGTTGCATCACCAGGTAAAACAGTTCCTTCACTCACTAGCTGAATCACATATAATGATATACTCCTCTTTACTACCTCTCTTGTTCACACCATACCTCCTTACCTTGTATGAAAACCAGTTTATTACGGGATTTCAGGTCCCAAAAGGCCATACTATCACCCCAGCTGTAAATCCTTCCAACTTCAACCATACTTACAGTACCAGATCCTATCCAACATCTTGTTCAGTCTATCAACATCTCAACCCCAGGCACATTAGCTCTAGATCCAAACACTACCACAAACTAATAAACAAATTCCTGAAGTTCATCACCAAGTATAGACTCAACCTAATACTTGGTGGTGATATTCACCCCAACCCTGACCCACTCACTTCAGATACACATACCCCCTCTACTTGCAATCTAAGCTACAAACCTACAATTAATAGGCCAACTAACTCTCTCCTAGTCTGTCATCTCAATATTAGAAGCATTAATAACAAGGTACATGAATTGCATGCACTTCTGGATGTCCACTCCCCTGAGATTCTCTGTTTATCTGAAACCTGGTTAAAACCTAACACTAAAGACAATGAAGTGTTACCACCTGGGTACAACATACACAGGCTGGATCGTGCTTCGAGGAAGGGGGGTGGGGTAGCTGTACTCTGTAAATCTGAGTTGAATGTCACCATAGATGTAATACAACCTCCTCAGATTAATAACTCTGAGATTCTTGCCACCAAATTGCAACTTAATAAAAATAAATGCATTAATATCATCTGTATGTACATTCCCCCAGGTAACAATATATCTACATTTGAAGATATCATGCACTGGTTATCATGTCACTACCCCCAAGAAACCCTACTACTTGGAGACTTTAACATAGACTGGGGCATCTGTTCCTTAGAATCCCCAACCACCCATATTAACCTGCATGCATTTACACAAATCATATCCACCCCTACCAGGATAGGTAAACCCAACCAAAAAGAAAGTATACTTGACTGGGTACTCATAAACAGTCACCCCCAACTGTACACCTCTGGTACCCTCCTTAATGGCCTAAGTGATCACCTTCTCATATATGTAATTAAGCACAAAACCATTAATTCCCAACAACCCTTACTCAGAAAGGTTAGAAACAATAAAAAACTTTGACCCTGCCAAATTCCAACAAGAACTAAACTCATGTAATTGGTCTATTCTAAAACACCTCCCCTTAGAGGAAGCAGTAGCATACTTTAACAACAAATTCCTTGAGATCCTTGATTTGCATGCACCTGTTCGTTCAAAGAGAACCAAGGCAAAAACTGCACCATGGTTTTCTATAGAGTCTAAACTCAAAATTACCCTTAGAAACAAAGCATGGGCTTTATGGCATTCTTCTAAAGACCCTCAAGATCACATTAAATACAGGCAATCCAGGAACGAAACCAAAAATCAATTTTACAAGACAAAAACAATACTACTGTAATTTACAGACAGTAAATCAAAATAACCCTCAGAAGTTTTGGGCAGGTTTAAATAATCTACTACATCCTGGACAAACTTCAACCCCAATCCCTGCTGCTACTATTGATAAAATCCCTGAAGATGTTTCTGATAGTTTTAACCAATTCTTTACTGAGACAATTCAAGCTCTAGCTAGCCAACTACCTCCTAGCTCCCTGGTCCTGAAAGTAGCACCCTAGAAACCTACTTGCGTTCAGCTTCCAACCAGTCGCCACTTCACTTATCCGTACCTTGATCAAAAATTAAAACCCACTACACTTTCTGCTGATCAACTCCTGCCGAGTACCTACAAAAATCAGCTGATGGTATTGCTTACCCGTCTCAATACTAATCAATCGAACCATAGTAGAAGCTAAAATTCCCACCATCTGGAAAATATCCTATGTAATCCCACTTCACAAAGGAGGCAGCTCTACTGAATTCTCCAGTTATAGGCCAATAGCTATACTCTCTCCACTTGCAAAGATTATGGAAAAATGTATTCATAGACAATTCATGCACCACCTAATCCAAAATCGCCTTATGGCAGACACTCAGCATGGCTTCCATCCTCATCACAGCACTACTTCAGCCCTCCTAGCCTTTACTAACACCATAAACCATAATTGCAACAATAGTTATATATCCTCAGCCCTCTTTTTGGATCTTTCCAAGGCATTCGATATGGTTGATCACCAACTTTTAATCCACACCCTGCAAACATTCTGTCTAGATACTGGAGCCCTCCAATGGTTTCAATCCTACCTGAATGGTCGACAGCAGGCTGTCCTCTGGCAGAACAAACTCTCTAACCTTCTACCTAACACCCTCGGAGTACCACAAGGCTCTATACTAGGGCCCTTGCTGTTCTCCATCTTCATTAACGACCTTTATACTGTCATCCCAAAAGTCAGCTGTATCCAATATGCTGATGACTCTACTCTGATTTGCTCAGCCACATCTCCAGTAGAGTTATGGTCAGCTACCCAGACCACCTTTAATACAATAGAAAATTGGCTTTCTGAACATCGTCTGATCCTAAATCCCAAAAAAACTAAAATGCTGTTATTTTCACCAACACGTAGGTCTACCGCTTTCACCTTTACCATAAAATCAAATGATGGCACAATAATCTCCCCTGACCCATCTACAAAACTATTAGGTGTCATCATAGACAATAATCTCAAATTTGACCTACATGTTAACCAAACTATCAAAACCATCAATAAAAACTAGGGTCACTTTACAGAATAAAAGCCTTCCTAACCCCTCCAGCTAAAATTGCCATAGCTCGCTCTCACCTTCTTTCAACCCTTCTGTATGCATCCCTCTACTCTCGAATTTGAACAAGACTGTCCTTAACAAACTCTCAATTTGCTACAACCACATTGCCAGGTTTGCCACTGGGCTGCCTTTTAGGACACATCATTGCATCAATCTAAATCAGCTTGGTTGGCTTGAACTACCTAGCCTAATCCAGTATAACCAACTGATTATGGCCTATAAAATCCTCTATAATCCGGACAATACTCCTGCACTTAAAAATATTATCACCCCTATAACAATCCTAGACCGCTTGATCCTCTAACAAACTACTAATTCAGACTAGCAAAATTAATAACACAGCCGGTGATTCTCTCTTTGCAAACTCTGTAAGTAGATCCTGGAACTCACTTCCAGCTGATATTACCTTACTTTCCACCTTAGGTCAATTTAAAACTAGACTCAAACAACATTTGTCACTTAACTGGTTATGTCAATGTATCAAGCCTGGCTAACTCGAATGTGTAAAAATCTGTTAACCAGTTTACTGTGTAATTTAATTTAATCCTGACTTGTGCTCAGGACTAACTTTAACCTGTGGAACTTGTTTAACTTGCTTACTTATGTAATCTCTGTAAATAATCTGTTTGTAATGTGTAATGCTGGTATTATGTAATGCTGTATCTGCTTACCCTTGGAGCTTTTCTCCCCGGGCCTCCGCTGAAAATGGACATGCATCCAATCGGACTATCCCGGTCAACAAATGTAAAATAAAAATAAAAATTTAAATAAAACAAATGTATCTCCAAAAAAGCCTGTAAAAAGAGATTAATGTTATGGCAATAAGGCGATAAGACAGTACAGTCTAAAAACATGTGTTGCCATTCCACTTAAAGTTCTTGTTTACATCTCCAACAAACTTGTTTCTACTTGAACATTAGTTCACTTTTATGTGGTGTAAAGAAAGATCTATGCAAAAAATTTCCAAGTAAAGAGATTTTATATATATATATATATATATATATATATATATATATATATAATTATATGTTTAGAAGATATTAGAATTAATGTTTTATCTTCTTCACTCAGAGGTCTATTATTAACTTATGGCGCGAAAATTTCATATTTCCATACCGGATCGGTCGAGGCCCGGGTTAACAATGACCACCACCAGTACTGTTAGCCAACAGGGTGCTGGCGGAAATTGGGCTACTGTTGGCTGAAGGAGAAGAGGAGGGCGAAGGCATGCCCGAAGGCAGGAAGAGAGGAGGAAGGTTAGGAGTGTAGCAGTGAGGGTAGGAACTTTGAATGTTGGCAGTATGACTGGTATAGGAAGAGAGCTAGCTGATATGATGGAGAGAAGGAAGGTTGATATATTGTGCATGCAAGAGACCAGATGGAAGGGAAGTAAGGCCAGATGTTTAGGAAACGGGTTAAAATTGTTCTATCATGGTGTGGATGGCAGGAGAAATGGGGTAGGGGTTATACTAAAGGAACAATATGCCAAGAGTGTTTTAGACATGAAGAGAGTGTCTGACAGAGTGATGTTTATGAAGCTCGAAATTGATGGTGTAATGATGAATGTTGTTAGTGCATATGCTCCACAAGTTGGGTGTGCGATGAATGAGAAAGAGAAATTTTGGAGTGAGTTGGATGAAGTTGTGGTGAGTGTACCCAAGGGTGAGAGACTAGTGATTGGAGTGGACTTTAATGGGCATGTTGGTGAGGTGAACAGAGGGGATGAGGAAGTGATGGGTACGTATGGTGTTAAGGAGAGGAATGCAGAAGGTCAGATGATTGTGGATTTTGCGAAAAGGATGGACATGGCTGTGGTGAATACGTATTTTAAGAAGAGGGAGGAGCATAGGGTGACATACAAGAGTGGAGGAAGATGCACACAGGTGGTTTATATCCTATGTAGGAGGGCCAGTCTGAAGGAGATTGGAGACTGTAAAGTGGTGGCAAGGGAAAGTGTAGTTAAGCAGCATAGAATGGTGGTCTGTAGGATGATGTTGATGATCAAGAAGAGGAGGAGGAGTGTGAAAGCAGTGCCAAGGATTAAATGGTGGAAGTTAAAAAAGGGTGATTGTGAAGTGGAGTTTAGGGAAGGGTTAAGACAGGCACTGGGAGGCAGTGGATAGTTACCGAATAACTGGGTAACTACAGCAGAACTAGTAAGGGAGACTGCTAGAAAGGTGCTTGGTGTGACATCTGGACAGAGGAAGGAGGACAAGGAGACCTGGTGGTGGAATGAGGAAATACAGGAGAGTATGCAGAGGAAGAGGCTGGCGAAGAAGAAGTGGGATTGTCAAAGAGATAAAGAAAGTAGACATGAGTATAAGGAGAGTAGGCGCATGGCAAAGAGAGAGGTGGCGAAAGCTAAGGATAAGGCGTATGGAGAGTTGTATGAGAGATTGGACACTAAAGAGGGAGAAAAGGACCTGTACCGATTGGCTAGACAGAGGGACAGAGCTGGGAAAGATGTGCAGCAAATAAGGGTGATAAAGGATAGTGAGGGAAATGTACTCACAAGAGAGGAGAGTGTGTTGAGTAGATGGAAACAGTATTTTGAGAGGCTGATGAATGAAGAGAATGAGAGAGAGAGAAGGTTGGATGATGTGGGGGATAGTGAATCAGGAAGTGAAACAGATTAGCAAGGAGGAAGTAAGGACAACTATGAAGAGGATGAAAAATGGAAAGGCTGTTGGCGGAGATGACATCCCAATGGAAGCATGGAGGTGCTTAGGAGAAATGGCAGTGGAATTTTTAACTAGATTGTTTAATGAAATTTTGGAAAGTCAGAGGATGCCTAAGGAGTGGAGATAAAGTGTTTTGGTACCTATCTTTAAGAATAAGGGTGATGTGCAGAGCTGCAGTAACTACAGAGGGATAAAATTGATCAGTCACAGCTTGAAGTTATGGGAGAGAGTAGTAGAAGCTAGGTTAAGAAGGGAGGTGATGATTAGTGATCAGCAGTATGGTTTCATGCCAGGAAAGAGCACTACAGATGCGATGTTTGCTCTGAGAGTGTTATTGGAGTCAGAGCTGGATGTGGCAGAGTTAAAGATGTTAAGATTTGAACTCGGTGTGACTAGGATGGATAGGATTAGGAATCAGTATATTAGAGGGTCAGCTCATGTTGGACAGTTTGGAGACAAAGCAAGAGAGACGAGATTACATTGGTTTGGACATGTGCTGAGGAGGGATGATGGGTATATTGGGAAAAAGATGCTAAGGATGGAGCTGCCACATAAGAGGAAAAGAGGAAGGCCTAAGATAAGGTTTATGGACGTGGTGAGAAAGGACATGCAGATGGTTGGTGTGACAGAGCAAGATGCAGAGGATAGGAAGAAATGGAAATAGATGATCCGCTGTGGCGACCCCTAACGGGAAAAGCCAAAAGATGATGATGAGTTCCAATAATTGTCATTGCAACTTTTTGTTTCTCTCCTCACAACTCTATATAATTTAGATAAGAGACCCCGTCACAGTGTGTTTTGTTGCATGAAGAATATTAGATAGTCAATTAATTTTGGGATGTGATCTATTATCCTTGGTTGCATTAACTTAATTTCCCCTTGTACCTGTTGTCTGCAGGATTGTACATCTAGCCACATGTCTTTATCAAACTTATATTTGTTCTTAATATAATCAACAGAATGTAGCTTTTCATCTTTCATTAACGGAAACCAAAATAGCAGATTTCTCTCTTTAAATGTGATCATTGTTACTAACTTTGAGATGGATTTGTTATTCTGAGTATATGTCATAGGAAATATAAGGAAGATCCATGCTTTATATGCCAGGTTTCTATAGATAAAAACTTTAATAGTGTTTAATATAGCAGAAATGAAATAGGAGTCACTTGTTTGGTGACATTTTCCTATACGGCAATCCTTCAATAACCAATGTAGACTGTTATTTAGTATGAGATAATTATTAGAATATCTATTATGCTTAGAGTTTATAAAAAGATTTTGGAAAAACTTTCCGCCTAGCTATGTAAGGGTTATTCATCCAGGCATATATAGTTTTATAATTGATGATAATTAATATAATTTTAGATCTGGTAGCCCTATCATTCCTACTGCCCAGTCTCTCATATGATGGTTTAAAGCAATTCTTAGTTTATTGGGATACCAGATAAATCTCAAAATTAAAGTGTTAAATTCTTTAATACAACTTTTTCTGGGGGTAATGATAGTGATTGTATAATATATAAGATTTTTGGTGAGATAATCATGTTGATTATAGATAACCTCTCTTCCATCATTAAGAAAATTTTATTCCATTTGTTTGTTAGATTCTTTATATTGTTTTTACTGTTAGTATAATTATTTATTATATCTTTAATGTTATCTGTTATACTTATTCCTGAATAATTCATTTTCTTCTCTTTGACAATATATTTAATGAATTTATTTTTGATTCTATTCTTATTTGCATTTATAGGTAGGATTTTTGTTTTGTCATCTTTAAATATTAAACCAGATTTCCTATGAAATACATCCATTTCTAAGAAAACTGCAGATAGAGAATTATCATTGTTATTTAATGTCCATAGGATGTCATCAGCAAACAGTTGAAATTTAGAGTTTAAATTCTCATTTATGTTAATACCTTTTATATCTCTATTTTAATCTGAGAAAATTAGCAAATGGTTCCATAATTGGGGTAAAAAGCAAAGGTGAAAGAGGACATTCTTGTTTGATTCCTTTCAAAATTTGTATAGAATCAGAACTACCTATTTTAACATATGCAAAACAATCATTTAAAGAATATTAATAAGATATGTGAAGTTACTTGAGAAATTATATTCTTCTAAATCCAGAAAGCGATGTTTTCAGTTTACAGAGTCAAAAGCACTATTAATATCAAGACTCATTAATGTTAAGTTCTCTTTTGTTTTATTTGCATAGTTAATTATTGTGATTATTATTTTCATAAGTATCATAAGTGTTTCTGTTTAAGAAAAAGCCAGTTTGATCTTCATCAATCATGGAGGGTAGAATATGTTTTAATCTGTTAGCATGAATTGCCATGAACAATTTATAATCACCATTTAAAAGTGAAAGTGGCCTGTATGAAGACCATTCAGTAGGATCTTTATCAGTTTTTTAAACTGGAGAGATAAGGATATATTAAACTTTAGCTAGGTCCTTAACTAAAGAAAAAACTTGTGTAGTATTCTAGGGCTTCTTTGGGTAACAGCTTATAACGTGCACATATAATCCCATCATTACCTGGTGCTTTATTAGGTTTCAGTTTAGAAATTTTAGTTTGAAGTTCAGACATAGAGATTGGTTTGTCAATTAATTTAATTTGGTTATCAGATAGTTTTTATATTTTTTGATAAATATTTAAATTATTTCTTCTGGATCTAGTAATATATTATTTTGCTTGATTTTAGTATAATAATTTCTGAATTCCTTTAGCATATCTTCTATTCCTGTTACTTTTCTTTTGTTCCTATGTGACTAGACTTCTTTTATGTGACTGGACTTACTGAGTAATTCTGTTTTTGTGGCTAAATTGCACATAGATTTTGGGTTAATAGAGAAGTTAATCATCTTAAACTTCTCAAGGTTGATTTTAGTTTTATGGTTAAGATTTCCAAGTATTTGTTGTTTAGCTTACTAATCTCTTCTGTATTTTTATTTCTCTGATTTTATAATTTAACTTATCAAGTTTTTCTTGTATTTCATGTAATTCTTTGTCCCATTGTTTTTTTTATTTGACAACCAATTAGTGACTCTACCAAAAAGATATTATTTTAGTGCATCCCATAAATACATTTCTGAAGTATCCTGTATATTATTAATTTCTATAAAGAAAATGATTTCTTTAATAAAAATAGTCCTTAAATTCTTTTAAATAAGTTATATATGTTGGTAATCCTCTGAGTTTAACATTATTATTAGATTTCAAAAACAGGTCAAATGTAATTTCATTTTGATCTGAAAATGGACAGGTTACTCTTTTGACTTGCTAGTGTATCAGTCTGGTCATTAGAGACATAAACTCAGTCAATTCTGTATTGCTTTCCTTGTCTATGGGAACAATGGGGAAAAATAATGAATTTGGTTCTGAAAATTCATTTGTGTCTCTAAGCTGAAACAATTCAGTAAATTTTAACAATGCCTTTGGAGATGCCTGTATTCTCCTTTTACCTATTGTGTTAGTATCACTTGGTGACAACATACAATTAAAGCCTCCTGCCGGAATGGTATTGCCTTTTGAGTTTTGAATTACTTCTTCTAGATGTTGATCAACTGTATTAATTCCTATTCCAAGCATCCAATACAAGTTAATAAGAGATTATATCCTCTTATTATACTTTATAGTTACAGTACAAAGCATACTGTTATCATCTTGATATGTTTCTATAACCGTATGGATAGGCAGTGAATTTCTCGATAATATAGCAACCCCCCTTTTTTATTATATTGTGAACTGGATAATATAGTGTAGTTTTTAGTATTTAATCTGTCTATGTCTTCTGTTAAAAAGTGTGTTTGCTGTAAAAAAAATAACTTGAGAATTAAACAACTTCAAATATCTGTTTAAGCTACCCCTCTTGCATCCATTATTAAATCCACTGACATTTATAGAAATGCAGTTAATAAATGTCATTTGTCCTACTAATCAAAAGTATACATGTAATTTTCATAGATAATGACACTCTATTAGTAAAGAACTGCTTAGTAATCATCATGTGAACATTAACATTTGAAGGCTTGATTAGACATAAAATAGTTACTATTGTAGACACTCGAAAAAAGCTAAAAAACATAATTATCATTAAACATTTGCTTTTAAAATACCTCTTACCCCCCCACACCCCACCCATGGAGTCTAACTCTCCTTGCTTGAATAGTCTAACCATCCTAGCAAACACATAACTCCAATACATTCTACTCTACTACAATCAAATTTGATACCATTAACAATAAAACAAACATGAATCTGTATCCTTTAAAGCATTGTTAATATACAGTAGTAGAACAATTATTTCACATCTTAACTTATTTAACATATACGTTCTCCAGTTTTATGTGTTCATTAAGGTGTTAAAGTAGGAAATGCTTACATCTCTTATTATTGTTCCTTATCTATGCATAGTTTTGAAATTCATCAGCTATAGTATAAAATATGAAAGACAAAAAAAATAAATCAATAAATAAGAAATAACAGAACATCTGTGAAACAGATTAGCAAGGAGGAAGTACGGATAGCTATGAAGAGGATGAAGAATGGAAAGGCTGTTGGTCCAGATGACATACCAGTGGAAGCATGGAGGTGCTTAGGAGAGATGGCAGTAGAGTTTTTAACCAGATTGTTTAATGAAATCTTGAAAAGTCAGAGGATGCCTGAGGAGTGGAGAAAAAGTGTTTTGTCACCTATTTTTAAGAATAAGGGTGATGTGCAGAGTTGTAGTAACTACAGAAGGATAAAACTGATCAGTTGCAGCTTGAAATTATGGGAAAGAGCACTGGAAGCTAGGTTAAGAAGGGAGGTGATGATTAGCAATCAGCAGTATGGTTTCATGCTGGGAAAGAGCACTACAGATGCTTTGTTTGCACTGAGAGTGTTGATGGAGAAATATAGAGAAGGCCAGAAGGAGTTGCATTGTGTCTTTGTGGACTTGGAGAAAGCATATGATAGGGTGCCTAGAGAGGAGTTGTGGTATTGTATGAGGAAGTCAGGAGTGGCAGAGAAGTAAGAGTGGTACAGGATATGTAAGAGGGTAGTGTGACACTGGTGAAGTCTGCAGTGGGAATGACAGATCCATTTAAGGTGGAGGTGGGATTACATCAAGGATCAGCTCTGAGCCCTTTATTATTTGCAATGGTGATGGACAGATTGACAGATGAGATCAGATAGGAGGCCCCGTGGACTATGATGTTTGCAGATGACATTGTGATCTGCAGTGAGAGTAGCGACCAGGTTGAGGAGACCCTGGAGAGGTGGATATATGCTCTAGAGAGGAGAGGAATGAAGGTCAGCAGTACTAAGACAGAATATGTGTGTGTGAATGAGAGGGAGGATAGAGAAATGGTGAGGATGCAGGGAGTAGCATTGGCAAAGGTGGATGAGTTTAAGTACTTGGGATTAACAGTTCAGAGTAATGGTGAGTGTGGAAGAGAGGTGAAGAAGAGAGTACAGGCAGGGTGGAATGGGTGGCGAAGAGTGCCAGGAGTGATTTGTGACAGACGGGTACCAGTAAGAGTGAAAGAGAAGGTCTACAAGAGGGTAGTGAGACCAGCTATGTTGTATGGGTTGGAGACAGTGGCATTGCCAAAAAGGCAGGAGTCGGAGCTGGAAGTGGCAGAGCTAAAGCTGTTAAGATTTGCACTGGGTGTGACAAGGATGGACAGGATTAGGAATCAGTATATTAGAGGGTCAGCTCAGGCTGAATGCTTTGGATACAAAGTCAGACAGGCAAGATTGCATTGGTATGGATGTGTGCTGAGGAGGGATGATGGGTATATTGGGAAAAGGATGCTAGGAATGGAGCTGCCAGGTAAGAGGAAAAGAGGAAGGCCTAAGATAAGGTTTATGGATGTGGTGAGAGAGGACACGCAGGTGGTTGTTGTGACAGAGCAATATGCAGAGGACAGGAAGAAATGGAAACAGATGATCCGCTGTGGCGACCCCTAACGTGAACAGCCGAAAGAGAAGTATAAAATATGAAAGACTGCTGCACAACAAATGAGAACGTTTTGTGGTGTGTCCCACCCTAAGACTGATGTACTCTCAGACCCTTCAATTCCCCCTTTGTAAGATTATATGAAAGTAAATGAATAGTTCTACAAAATGTTTAAACAATATTTCATTATTTGTTTGTATTCAGTGGTTTATGACTGTAAATTAAGGCCTTCTGTGTTTTTTCTGTCAAGTATACAGTTTATTGCTTCTTTTGCTTTATGTATGAGACTTTCAAGTGTATTGACAACATATTCATATCATGTATGTCAAGCCTATATATATATATATATATATATATATATATATATATATATATATATATACACATACTTTTTTCCATTCATTGACAACTAGCAAATGTCAAATGCTTGCTTTCAAATATATTTACTGATAAATATATTCGGAGGTATTTCACAGCATGTATAACATTAAAATTGTTTCCCTTCTTCACTGCCAGTTCCTATTTAACTATAGTTGCAGTAAAATTTGAGTTAGTGCATATTTAAAATGTTCTGTTATTCAAATTAATCTTCTAAAGCTGCCAGTCAGTCAGAGTCTCTGAACACAAACAGCTGTGTTCTCTTGTTTAGGCAGGATTCCAACTTAACTCTCCCTGTTTCCAGAGAAAGCTTTATGTGTTCTAAATGAAGTAAGAAAAGCTCAAGCTATGGAGAGAGGGAATTCATATCCAACTATCACAGAAACACCTCAGATAGGGACAACTCATCAGTCACAACAATTTCCATATCTTTCATATTGAACGTGAACATTTCATCTATGAATAGAGACTATTTCAAAGCAATTTAAAAATTCACAATCTCTCCACTGTTAAACGACATCAAAACACACATGCATAGCAACTACAATCACCACCTCCCCCAGTCCAGCACATTATAAATCATTCTATTAAATAAAACAGCAACATATTAGCTAAATCTATGCACTAGGAAGACAGGCAACTTTTAAGTTTTATTATTAGTTTTAGTGAAACAGCTTTTCTAATGTTACTGTAGTTAATGATTACATTGAGTTGCTTCCACACTTAGGTGAAGATGTTTATCCATCATTTCCTTTAGTGTACCATTAAGTAGCAGTTTTAATTTAACACTGTTAATGTCTTGGGTTCATAGGTTGATTCTAGGCTATTGGCCCGGAGGCCCTTATAAGCCTAGCCAAACATTTCGCCCATGTTCCCTCAAAGTCAGCACCTGTTCCCCTGTCCAGCAGGGACACAGGTTGGATCCCAGGGGTATATTTTCTGTTTCCCATCCAGTCATTCAGGTTCCTCTTAAAGAGGGCTAGAGAGGTACTCTCCTTAACATGGAGAGGAAGTCTATTCCACAGACAGGAGAGTCTTTGGGACAGAAATCTATCCCTCCAACAAGTTCTATTAATGTCACAGACTAGGTTAAGGCCTTGCATGTGGGTTACATGAGTGGAGTTTGTCTAACGGATATGCAGCAACTCCATCAAGACTGGGTCTGAAATGGCCTTGTATGCCAGACACAGGTCACCTCACCTCTGAGCAGTCTGTATGAGACTGAGTAGCGGGACAGGGCTTTTAGCCTATCTGTATAGGAGAGGTGTTTGAGACCCTGGATCTTCCTGGTCAGGAACCTCCGTGGTCTCTCCAACTGCTGTATGTGCTTGGCAAAGTATATGCAGAAGGGGGCATTATACTCGATAATGGGTCTGATAAGGGAGGAGTACATGGATGTTATGACCTCCTTGTTCCTGGATGAAATACCCTTATTTATGATGTGGGCCATGTAGAAAGTCTACCGTACAATGGAGGCAACGTGGTGGTCAAAAGTCAGGTTGCTATCAACCTGGGTGGCCAAGTCCCTCACGACTGATTGCATGTTTAGTACATTGTTATTAATGTGATAATTAGTGGGGATGACATTTCTTGGCATTCAGTTTGAGGCGATGCTTCTGGCACCAGTCATTAGTTTGGGTAAGGCCCTCTTGGAGGATGTTCACGTCACTAGGGGAATTTATGACAGCACCCAGCTTGCAGTCATCTGCAAACTTGGTCAGCCACAGACCACTGGTTTTGGCTTGCACCTCAGAAAAGTACATCCCTAACAGTAGAGGCCCCAAGATTGATCCTCGATCCTTGGGGGCACACCGCTCATTACAGGTTTACTACTAGAAGTGGCTTCCCCTACTTTGAGTGGGTTCTATCAGTGAGCCGGTTAGCTACCCATCTGGTAACAAATGGGTTGATGCCTAGCGGGGAGAGTTTATCTATTATGCCCAAGTGGGAAATAGTGTCAAAGACTTTAGCTAGATCAAGGTAGGTGGTGTGTATCCTCTTCCCCTCATCCATGGCTTTGGTGACTGTTTCAAAGAAGTCAACCAAGTTTAACAGACATGATCTCCCTTTGACAAAGAAAGTATGAGATTTCACTCATAGTGTGTGTTTCCATTTAGTAGGTAACTGCAGTTTATGAATTAAACAACTTTAAATTCAGCTATGCATTATACTGTAGCTACTTCCTTCTTCAGATATAAAGTATGCATTAGTTCCTGAGTAAGCAATTCTGCATGCAACCCTTCAGGTTGTTTATTAGTATAAATGCTGTATGCTTTATTTAAGGGAGACTAATATTTAGTCATGACTTATTAAAATGATTCTTAATTATCTGTAAATTAGACAAGTATAAGAAAGAAAGAAAAATAATTCTAGTATTTTGCATTAATAGACTACTTTTTGACTTTCTGATTCCTATTTAGTCATAGTTGAGCATGCTGTAATTTCATGTTTTGCTGGTAAAGATATGTAAAGAAGTTAAACTAAGCTTGTTTACATAAAAAGAAAAATATTCCTTGACATCTTATTTCCTTTGTGAATAAAGAAAAGTCAAAAGGAAAGCTCTTTATTTTCCCCTTAATTTCTTCTTTTTCTCATTTCTTTTATTTCTATGTATCTGCATTTGTCTTTCAAGAATGTAATGGACCAGTCCATATATTCTGTTCATTCAACGATGTTGTTAGTTTGCAGATATGACAATGCAAGCTCAAGATGTTAGAATTTAACCCCATTAAAAAGGAAAATCTTCAGCCTGGCTGGGAACAGTGAATGTACTTTTATCTGCTTTTTCTTAAGTTCTCTTATAAGGGGAATGAACTGCTTCCTTTTAGACATCACTGTTGCTGAATATTCATTATCAAAATTAATAATATTTCCTTCTGCTTTAAGTGGTGACTTAGCCCAGGCAGCTTTGAGTACCTGTTCTTTATCCTGAGATGAAATAAATTTAACTATGGTGGACCTTGGAGAAGTACTGGACTTTGATATAGGATTAACCAGAGATCTCTGTGCTCTCTCTCTACTGAAAGAGAGAGATTCAGGCAAATCTAAAGTTTTAGGGAGCCAGGTAGACAAGAAATTAACCACATTGTTACCTTCTTTCTGTTCCTTCTGGTAGACCAAAAATATGAATGTTGTTCCTATGGGATCTGTTCTCAAGGTCATCTATTTTGGCTAGTAAAGAGTTGTTCTGTTTTAACAGGTATTTAATATTGTTTTCCCCTTCGCTTGGTCTTCCTTCCATATCATTCAAGGAGTCTTTCAATGCCAGAAATCTGGTTTCTCTGTAACTGCAGAGCTTCATTAATTTGTTCCATTTGTTTGGAACAGTTTTTCTTAAAGTCATTTATTTTGGTGTCCAGTCTATCTATTTTCAAAGACCCATTCTTAAATATTTGTAATGACTGAAGCTCTTTTTTGAACACAGAGTTTTAGATGCTGCCTTTGTATAACTCATGGTGCTGCAGGATACTGTGAAGAAATTTTGTCTCACAGATTTTTACAGGAAAGTAGTTGAATTTTAAGAATTTTTTTGATATAATCCTTCAGGATGCCAAAGTTTATCATAATTCACTTTATGAGTTGTTTAGGATTTCCTGTCAGAAATATATGTAGTATCAGAGCAGAAGAAAAGTGCTGCTATCCTAGTCTCATCCTGGCCATGCCCCCCAAGAAGGCTGTTTTTGAATGTGGTTTTCTGACTGCTGAAAATGTAACAAAATGGTATTCAGGCCAGGGGAAAGGGAGAAATATTTTGGTCATGTGCAAGTCTGTCAAGTTTTAAGAAGTATTTAGAGAGGTTACTGTTTAGAATGTTAAAGCAGGAAATAAAATGTACTAAACTTTTTATGTTACTGAGATATAACAAAAATGTGTACCCAGGCCTGAATTAAGTGCCTTATGGGTCTTGAGCTCTAAGTTTCGGTGATCCTGCTCCATACTACTTAATATACAAGATGTCATGCTTTGGGGGTATGTGGTACATGGCAAAACGTATCCAGACTAATCCACAAAAAATTATGCAACATTAAAGACACTATGAAATCAGGGACAGAGCTAGCAATGTGGTGGAATACTACCCTCATAACATGGAGCAAATGGTCAAATTGTCTAACACTTATTAACAACATCAGCTAAAAACGTCTTTTGCCATGTTCCACAATGAAACTGTCTGTCAAGCATCCATCATTATATTTTGAACTTTTTAAATATCCATGGCAAATACTAGCATTAGATTAGCTTAGCTGAATTCTGCATTTTTTTGAAAATATATAAAATAAAATATTTTGCTGTGACTAAGTCACGTCAAGTCTTGTCAACTTACTTCAAAGGCTGTTACTGGCCTTCTCTATCCACAAAATTTGTAAGTAAACAGCTCTCTTCTTCCTCAGAACTCAGTAACGTATTTATTATAGGCAAAACAGTTTCTTTTTTTTCAATAAACATCCTGCAACATACAATCTTAGTAAGCTGTCCGTCGGTATGAGCATGCATGTCCTGCAGCCTTCTACAGATGCCACAGCACTAAGGTCCCATGCTACATAACACACACGGATTACACCAGTATCTATAGCATAGCAGTATGGCTTTGTTTTGAAGCTCTTGAAAATCCTCCCCATACATATATACATAAAAAAACTTGAAATACATTTTGTACTTAATATTTACTTACACAGTATATTACTGAACAGGTGGGGTACTCCAAAGAACTAGTGGTGTATTTAAATATTAAAATAATAAGCAATAAAGCAAAAAGATATCCTTTTGTAAGTAATTATCATAGCCATATTTCATAGAAATTGTTAAGACCACATCCTGACACACAAACACTCACACACATACACACACATATATACACCCCAAATGTTACAATGTTCTGCCAACTTATGTCTAATTAATCAGGTAACTATATTGGATCACTAATAAATAATGTCTTGCTTTCATTTAAACATTAAAACACTGAGCAATTAATATCAGACATACTTTTGTAACTGAGTAAATCATAGCTGCATAACTCTCAACTTGCAGGTTGTAAATGAACAAAAGCTCAAGAAAAGTGGGTACATCTGATCACAAATCTGGATACAGACACATACTGAATAGTCACTAACTCCTTACTTCCAAAAGGACTGTGAGATACATACTACTTAAAATACAGTTTAAAACTCTTACAAGTGACACCAATCAAACGTGAAACTGTCCACATTCAGATGTGCTAAATGCATTCTGCTGCAACACAGCTACAGAACCCCATACAGTGGTTGATCCTGTGTTCATCAAATTCAGGTCATCCTTCCAAAGAGTTTAAAAGCAGACTTGGGACAGAAATGAACCACTGAATGAAAAGTAGCTGAATGAAACAGTAAAGACAGACTGACTAGGTTTATACTTAAAATTATTAGAAAGAGAACAGAATTTTAGAGTTTTCCACAATCACATTTTCCTAAACTAATTTGACCACTTTTTTTAGCTTCTCCTCAATGAAACAGGAGAGTTTTGTCACCTTAATTTAGTATCTTTATTAAAATGTTCACAGCCCTCAAGTACATAAGCAAAAAATGGCATGTCATGCAAAGTCTGTCTGCCATAACAATGCCTATTCAGTTTCATACATCTGAAAATAAGATGGTAAAAAGTAAAAAAAAAAAAACAAAATACTTATCACTGAACACATTGTACTGACATAGGTTCATAGGGTGTTATTAGGCTATTTATCCAAGGGTCTTTACAAGCCTAGCCATTAAATCCCAATATAATACTAGATGAGATATTGTCTATGCCCAAGGTTTTTCTAGCAAGGACTACCCATGTTCAGGAGAGAAGCAGAGGCAATCCCTGGCAGAAATTTAGATAGCCCTGTAAACAAGACACAAGTCACCTCTGAGTAGTCTATACACTATTGAGTTCAGTGACAGTGACTTCAGTCTGTCAGTATAAGACATGCTGGAGACCCTGAATCTCTGAGGTTTCACAGGTTGCTGCAGGTGTCTGGTACGGTACATACCAAAGGGAGCATTATATTCAATGATAGGCCTGATGAGGGAGGAGTATAGGGGAGTTATAACCTCTTTTACTCTTGAGCCGATGCCTTTGCTAATCAGGTGAATGACCTACAAGGTCTTCCTCACCACAGTAGACACATGGTGGTCAAAGTTGAGGTCTCAGTCAATTTGTGCTCCCAGGTCTCTCACTACTGAATTGGTACTTAGGGTATTATTGTTTATTTTATAATTAGCAGGGACATTGTTTTTACCAAAGGGAATGATGATGCATTTTTTAGCATTTAGTTTAAGACCATGGCTTGCATCAATCATTGGTCTGCGTAAGCCCCTTTTGAAGTACACTGACATCGCTATGGGATTCAATAATAGCACCTAATTTGCAGTCATCCGCAAACTTGGTTAGGCACAGTGCCTCTGTTTTAGCCTGGACGTCTGAGAAGTGTATGCTAAACAAGAGGGGGCCCAACACTGATCCTTGTGAGACACCACTGATGACAGATCTGCTGGTAGAGGTAAAGTCTCCCACTTTGAGTGTTATCAATCTATGAGCCAGTTTGCAACCCACCTGACAACACTGGGGTGGATATTCGACTGAGTTAGTTTGTCAATGATGCCTGAATATGGGATAGTGTTGAAGGTCTTGGCCAAGTCAAGATAGGCTGTGTGCATGACTTTGCCCTTGTCTATGGCTTTGGTCATGTTCTTGAAGAAGTTCACCAGGTTTAGCAGGCATGACCTGCCCTTGACAAAACCAAACTGGGACAGATCCAGGGTCTGGAAATCACCTATATCCTCATTTATGAGGCCCATGATGATTTGTTCCATTGCCTTACAGATGAGACTGGTTAAATTTATGGGTCTCTAGTCACCCGGGTCTCTTGCTGAGCCACCCTTGTAGAGAGGGATACCAGTCACTGTTTTCCATTCAGTGGGGACAAAGCCAGTACTCAGGGTGTGGTTGAATAGAGTGTCTAATGGAGTAGCGAGCTCTTGTTTTAGCACATTAAGAATGCAGCCCAGAATGCCATCTAGTCCCATGGAGAGAGAGCATTGATGACTTGTTCTTTAGAGATGCAGGGAGGAGGAGATGATGAAGACAAGGTTTGTGATATGCTTGGGGGGATGGGGGGGGGTCAAATTTTCACCAAACCT
The DNA here is from genome assembly GCF_019279795.1 of Protopterus annectens. Classification (NCBI taxonomy): domain Eukaryota; kingdom Metazoa; phylum Chordata; order Ceratodontiformes; family Protopteridae; genus Protopterus; species Protopterus annectens. The sequence continues at coordinate 1,643,451,779 of NC_056728.1, read as the reverse complement.
GTCTGTTAGCAGGTTTGCAATTTCTGCCGGGTCAGTATGATGCCATCCACAATTAGTTCAGCACACATCTGAGTCCTATTTTTAGGTTGGACATGATTTAGAAATTCATGCATCCATCCACCATCCACAACCCCTTTTCCCATTTTTGCACATGAGGTTGACAAACTTAAAATGTGATACCGCAAATAAAAAAAAAGAAAAAAAATACAGTTTAAAGTATACTGTTAAAGAAAATAAGAATTCAGTAATGAAACATGAGGAAAACAAGTTTCGTGCTGATGGTTTTAATACAATGTGTGTGTGTGTGTGTGTGTGTGCATGTGTGTGTGTGTGTGTGTGTGTGTGTGTGTGTGTGTGTGTGTGTGTGTGTGCGTGTGTGAGCATGCATGTGTGTATGTATGTAGTATATGTACATGGGTTCCCTTCAGAATCTTGAACTACTGAAATCCCGAACTTCAGTAGCCCGAGACCAGAAAGGTGAAAGTGCAGAATTCAAACCTCAGAAGTGCGAAATTCAAAATCCCGAAGTTTGGAGATTTTGAATTAGCGGTTCTGGTGTTGCAGTGTGTGAATGGATGGTTGGAGATGTAGGTAAGTGTTTGTGTTGTACGGGTTGTGGGTAGGGGCTTTAGTGTGTGTCTGTGTGTTTTGTTAGTGTGATGTTTGTGTACAAGGGGAATGTAGCTTGTGCAGTGGTGTTTTTGTGTGTTTGTCTGTGTAGTGCGAACTCTCCATAGCAGTTGAAGTGTCATGGCTGGTGCATCCCCTCTACCCCTATCCCAGTACTACTGTTAGTGCTGTTATGGCACTTTAAGATTATTCCCTAATGCCTAATGGTTCCTGCCACCTATCAATCCCTATTTTGCTGTGGTGCCAGTAAGGCCCTTTAAGAGTAATTCTTGGTGGTCTAATGCATCCACCATCCCCAATCTCCATTTTATTGTTATGCCATTACTGCACTTTAAAAGTAATCCTTGGTGGTCTACTGGACTCCCCCATCATGTTTGTTGCAGCCAATTGAACACAAGCTTTTGGGTATGTTCAGTATTGCAACATGGTGGGGAAAGCCATACTGATCTACATGGCTGTACTAGCCTACATGGCTCAGCGTATTCTTGAATTATTAAGCTATGAAGATGCCTTCCTGGAGGGGGTTCTGGGAAGAAAGCATATGACCAATTAGCATATGCCCCCACCCCTAGAGTAACTCATTAGCATTTAACACAACTGCACATCTTCATGGTAGAGGACAGTTGCTGAATTAGGGAAAGGTACCACAATGTGCACATCCCCTCCCTAAGTCTTTTAAGTATCTGCTATGGTTAAGGAGAGGGAGTTAGCAGAGATTGCAGATACACTTCCATGTATAACTAGGTACTCTACCAGCAGATATGTAATGCCAAGAGAAAACTGCAGATAAATATAGGGTTGTTTAGGTCCTCTGGTCACTATGACTGCACTACAGGATCAATGACATATTACTTAATTTGTCCCTGTTTTCCCCTTGTTACTGTATAACTGCAACTATCCATAAGGTGCACTTGCAAACTTTAAGACTTAAACAGAATATAGATAAGTCACTGAGGAGACCTGTGCTCAGGAATTTTAGTTTGAATGCAGCAGTAAACCTGATGGTTTATAATTTTAGTAAGCCTTTAAAAGATTTTACAACAGAAGTAAACATGGTACATAATGAAATGTGTTCCTATACATAATACCATGTTCCCTGTGGGTCATTAAAAATAAAATTGAAAAGTTGTTTTGCAGAAACACTAATGCCTGGTATTACTGACTGACTTTAATCTCATTGATAGATCAGAAAATCAAGTATTTTATGAGCAACAGAGGGCAAAAATATGAGGCAGCATCAGAGACATCCTACAAAATCAGGGACAGTTGAATGAAGACAAACTCAGCATGCTCAAGGTTGAGACAGTCTGCTGTTGCATGCAGACTAACTTACACATTGCTTTTAGTCTGTGCCGGCTGTTGCTAATGGTATATGCTGACATTTCAGCCTTGGACAAAGGCTGTCACAGGAGCCAGAAGTTATTAGAAAAGGTTTACAAGAGTGCTACAGTCAAGCATCTCTGGTGATTTCTGGCTCTGGTGACAATCTTTCTAGCAAAACTGAAAATCACACACATAGTGCTGATCATACTTTGAAAAGCAGAGCACTTGAGAGGTGTACAAAGCAGTGTTATTTATTACCAGAGGGACTTTTTTACAAGGCCCTCAGTCTCTGTTTCTTTCACACACACACACACACACACACACACACACACACACACACACACACAATCACACACACACACACACACACACACACACACACACACACACACACATAGTGCTACATCATTCAACCAACCAATGTGTTAACTTTAACTAGATAAAAACACTAGGAGACATCTCTCATTAATAATGGGAAACAAATATCTCAGTTTATTAAGTATATTTATGTGAAAAAAAATAAATATAAAGTTGAGAAAATGGCTCCTGAAGTCTGCCTGTACTAAGTTCAATGTTTAAGAAAAAGCCTAATTGCCTGCTGTTGTCTCTTCCTCAGTGAGTTCTCACAATCTCTGATTACATCTCAAATAGGTTCATAGATTAATTACTAGGCTATCTGCCTTGTGGGCCATTTTAAGCCTAGCCAATTTCCCTTTATGTGCTCGAAATAACATAACTTGTTTGGTTAGTGATTGGCCTTACCCATCCCATGATTCATAATTATATATTTCTCCTAATGAAAATAACTGGGATTATACCATAGATAATTTGAGGGACCCCCCCATGCATGGGATAAAACATTTGGGAGCTGCTTATTGACTGGCCTTACCCATCCCATGATTGATAATTATATATTTCTCCTAATGAAAATAACTGGGATTATACCATAGATAATTTGAGGGACCCCCCCCCCCCCATGCATAGGATAAAGCATTTGGGAGCTGCATCTGTCTATTGTAGGGTAAATTTTCTGTTTCCCATCCATATATCTAAGTTGCACTTGAATATGGACAAAGATGAACTTTGTTTTATGTGGATGGGGAGTTTGTTCCACAACAGCAGTATCCTCTGTGAGATATACCTGTTCTAAACAGTTCTGTTGATGTTGCAGAAGAGATTTAGAACCCTAGACCAAATATTTATGATGTCGTTTGACTTGCTGATGTGCAGTAAATCCATCAATAATGAGTCAGAGGATGCCTTGTATGCCAGACACAGGTTGCCTCTTAGCAGTCTATAGAATACTGAGTATAGTGACAGGGCTTTGAGTCCGTCCATGTAGGACATGTTGTTTAGGCTTTGTATCCTTTTAGTATGGTATCTCTGTGGGCATTATATTCATTGACTGGCCTAATGAGGGCTGATCTGCAACTCTTAGGATAGTAACCCATTTTTTTCCATCTTACCTTTAAATTCTGCAGCCAATTCTTGAAGAGCCCACATTCTGCCTCTCAATAGTCATCTTGGGATTAGTGCTTCTGTTTTACTCCTGGTGGGAGAAGGAACATAGGGACAGTATTTCCCAGAGACTGCTGATCACTGGAAAGCTTAAAAAGCTGTTTCATAGGTGCCAGCTTGAAATTTGTGTTTATATTTTGTTCCCGTTGAGAGAATGAGCAGAGCGCATTGATTCCTGACTGGTTTTGATTGGGCAGTGTCTTTTTTTACCTTCCTGATTGGTGTTGTTGCTACTCAAGGTGTCTAACAGGAAAAGGCTAGTGTTTTGCTTCTAATGAGAGAAGAAGCAAAGGAGTATTGTATTCCAGCAGTGAGAAGCTGCGTTGAAACCAGCACTAATAGCAGCCAGGCAGTAGTCATTCAGGCGATTCCCCTCTTCTCATCATTCTTGACAAGTTAATTCTTTCTTTTCAGAAACGAGTGCTTGATTTTCTTCTAACTTCAGAATATTTGCCTAAATACTTTATCCATAAATCATTATGGTCTACTTATTAGATTCTCCATAAGTGCTTGGCAGACGCAGTCACCTTGAGTTGACATGTTTCCTGTAAAAGCACCATTGCAATTTCACCAATACCTAGTTGCACACAGGACAACTAGCTTGTAGTGACAAGCACTGCCTCCAGAGTTGCAACCCAGATACTCCTGACATTGCTTTATATTCTCACTCCAACCATCTAATCAATAAAAAAAAGGTATGTTGCCATGGATATGAACTTAAGACTATCTCCATTACCAACTTGGTAGACATGGGCATCTTGAGGCAATTCAGAAATTGCCTCATGTTTACTGAAAACCAGTTAATTCTCAAACAAACTGATATGATATGTGAGAGATGTATTTACACAATGTCAGTGGAGACAAAGCTCTCACATAAAAGCACTCCTAATGTCAATGAGGTTGTCAGTAGTACATACGCTGCACCATCACATACAATTTGAAACAGACACATAGACCCACACATGCTGTGGTACTTAAATGTAACCTTCCTAAATCTCAGAGACCTCCTTGATGAAGTGCACATAACAAATACCCTCAGCAGCCCCAAATCCATTCTTTTAAAACAACACCCACATCAACACTTAGAGCCACATCTCATGGAGCCTCTACTTCTAAGCCCATAAAACAAGGCACTACACAGTTCAACATTCTAAGCATTGGAGACTCCATTGTGAGACACACTGATGTCCCTCTCACCAGGCTGAGTAAGGAGAAAGTCACGGTCATTTGCTTGTCATTGGCCAGGATCTGCCACATTATGTGTTCACTTAGGTCATTGGACCACAAGTACCAGTATGAATCAGTCATAGTCCATGTGGGTGTGAATGACCTGAGACTTACCTCCCTAGACTACATGAAGAGACATCATAGAGCTTTCAGAACATGTATCCCAGGCTGGTATGAGCCTAGCATTGAGCAGCATTTTACCTTCTCCGAGGATGATGCCACAATATGAACAGAAGATGACTGACTTTAATAACTGGCATAGTTTCTGGTGTCATTCTAAGGGGGTGCAATATTTGTTAGCATGGAAGGAGACAGTCAACAGACCAGACTGCTTTGACAGGGATGGTCTGCACCTCTCCTTGCTAGGCTTTTGAATGTTAGCTAAAACACTGTCCACCCCATAGTGCCTTTTTTAGGCAATGCCAAATTGAAAGTACTTCTGACATAGCAAATCAAAACCAAGAAAAATCTAAAGGTGGTACTGCTCAATGCTAGGATTCAAAACAAAAAACTCCACTCCATAAAAGCTCACTTCACCCTAGAGAATGCTGACATCTGTGTGGTCACTGAGTCATGATTTAAAGCCACAGAGAGCACACTAGCAATGTAAGGCTGTAATGTTTTCCACACATTTAGACCAGTTACTACACAGACAGGGACTTAAGGTGGAGGTGCCTTGATTTACATCAGAAATAAATATACTTCAAGGCTGGTCACACAGCACAATGCACTTAAGTACAGTACAGTTCACAATGTCCAATCACTTGAAAAAATATCCAAGTAAGAGAACTGCACTGCACAAAAAGCAAAAAAAAAAAAAGCAGCAAACCACAAACCGTTCAGCAACAATGTATCTTTTAAAAAGGCACAGGTGTTTACGTTTTGGTATTTAAACCATTGATTGATGATGCCCCCTGATAAGGAGGAAAAAGCTAAGTTACAATAAAGCTAGTTTGTTTTGCTGCTGAGTTTGTTTTTGTTTGCTGTTTTTTTTTGGAGACTGACGGCGTGCAGTTCCCTACTTGGTTATTTTTTCACAATGCACTTAAGCTTCTCCACATTCAGATCACCATATGCAAAATCCCATACCACATCCTTGCAAGCTACATGTCCCCCTCTATGACCCAGAAAACCTGTAACATGTACTAAAATATATTGGAAACACTCACCATCCAACCCCATACCATATTCATGGGTGACTTTAATTACCCCACTATTAACTGGGAATCATATATGACACCAAATGTACAGGCACAGAGATTCCTGGATTTTGTAAACACAAACTCCCTGAATCAGCTTGTCAATACACTAACTAAGGGTACATCCATACTGCATCTTGCTCTCACTAGTATGGGAGAGTGCCACACACCCCCTAGTGTAATATCTTCTCTGGTAAAGTCAGTCCACAAAATTGTTTCCTTTGATGTAAAAATAAAAGCTGGGACCCGACCTAACATGAAAGGCTAACTTCCTACTGTTAAGTGATACCCTGGCAAAATTTCAAGCCACCACATACCTTGAGAACACTGCTGCCTATTTGGAACTGTTCACAGAAGCCCTATACAAGCATGTTAATAGCTGCATAGAGGCAGCTGTACTCACCAGGAAGAAGTACAGAACTAACTCAAAAAACAAGGCATCCTGGTGGAATTATGACATCAATAGGCTGTGTAACAGAAGGAAGAAAATCATGGCAAAAATTAGGAGGTGCAGCACCCAGCAGAATAAAAGCACTCTCATCAAACTAAACAAACAACTCAGAGGACAAATAAAGTCTACCAAAGTGAAATTTAAGGTAAATTTGGCCTCCCAGGGCAAAGACAGTCACAAGATATTCTTTAGCTATATCCACAACCTCAAAGGCAATACACGATTGTGTAAAGAGCTCATTGTTGGTGGAGCCACCAATACTGAGCAGAAGATATAGCAAACCTACTGGCTAACAAATTCAGCTCAAACTTTCAACCCTCCCTTAGGAAGTACCATCAAATATGACCCCCGCTATTACTAGTGTATAGGCCCTTAATGCCCTTTTTAAGTCCAAGGCCACTGTATTAGTGGGCCCAGACAATATCCCAGGATGCCTTCTAAGTAACATGAAACATTATCTATTAAGCCCTGTGGAATTACTATTTAACTGTAGCCTCCAAACATACTTTATGCCTCATGAATGGAGAACAGCAATAGTCATCCCTCTGCACAAAGCTGAGCCATCAACATACCCTGGAAACTACAGACCCATAAGACTCACTAGTCTTATATGCAAAGCCATGGAAAGAATGATCATGGAAATGATCAATAATGACATAGGAAACCTCCAGACACTGGACCCAACCCAGTTTGGTTTCATCAAGGGCAGGTCATGCCTACTCAACCTGGTGGACTTTTTTGAGAAGGTCACAAAAGCAATGGATGAGGACAAATGCTTTACACTCCCTTTCTTGAACTGCCCAATGCATTTACACAATACCCGACTCAGGCATTGTTGACAGACTCAAACGATTAGGTACAAACCCTTATATATCACTCGGTGGATAGCCAGTTGGTTGACAGACAGGACCCATGAAATTAAAATTGGTGAGTCCACCTCTACAAAGAGGCCAGTCACAAGTGGAGTCCCTCAGGGATCGGTCCTTGATTTGCTCCTTTTTGGCATTTACCTCTCTAAAGTCAAGGCCAATGTCAATGTCCTCTGGCTGACTAAATTTGCTGATAATTAGGAGTGATCATAGAATCTCCCACTGACACAATTGTTCTCCAGGATGGGTTGATACAGACAAATAACTGGTGTCAGAGCCATGGGCTAAAGCTAAATGCCAAGAAATGCATAACAGTATCCTTTGGGAAGCCATCCACCAATGGTAACTATCATATTGAAAACACACACTTAAGAGTTGATACATTAGTCAGGGACTTGAGGACACACATAAACAATGATCTAGCCTTTGACCATCACATGTCTACAGTAGTGTGGAAATCATTCTATGTTGTGCAACTTATAAGTAAAGGTATGGCATCATCTAGGTCCAAGGAAGTCATTGTTCCACTGTATACGGCATTAGACCTATCTCTCAGTACAATGTCCCCTTTGGTATGTACCTAACCAGGCATATCCAACAAATTGAATGTCCACAGAGGTTCCTCACTACAATAATACAGGGTGAAAGTAACATTTCCAATGAAAACTGCCTCAAGCCCCTATCCCTGTATTTTGCCTCCTACAGAATGTTGAAGGAAGATCTGCACCTGGCATACAAGGCTCCACCCTGTTGGACCTCCTGAATGTCTGCAAAATAAACACAAGAATTACCTGTTCTATAGACATAAACCTTTGCCAGTGATATAAAAACGACCTGCTGGAGAGACAGGTATGTATCCCAGAGATTACTCCTTCTCTGAAACAGGTTTCCCATCCATGCAAAGCAGAGTTCCTCCCTAACCCAATTCCAATTCAAGTGCACCTTGGACAATTGGATGGGGAGCAGGAAATTTATGCCTAGTTTGCACCTATTTCTCTAATGGACACAGGTAGCCTGTAAATTGTTCATCTCCCAGGCCTCTGCTTGTAAATGTGTCATCTCTCAACCCCCTGATTATACTTATCAAGGTTATCAGAACTTGCCAGAGATTTGGGATGCATGGCTAGGCTTAAAAACACCCTTATGGTCATTAGCCTAGTAAACACCTGTGGACTTGTAAAGGGGGACAATGACATCCCTAGATCTAGACACAATCCCATTGTTTATAAAAAAATGCACTGCAACTATGAGATTACAATTTAATTTACAAAAGTTATAAATACTTTCATTATTGTGTGTCATAAATAAATGTCTGCAGTTAAGATGAAAACAAATAAAATAATCACAGAATATAATTACTGGATAAAACTAAACACATTAATAGAGAAATATTAATCTATGTTTTATGATGAGTTTATAGTAATGTATGTGGCAAGAACTGATGTAGACCCTTGTTTAAATTGGTGTTTTATTATGTTAATGTATTTATTTGTATATATACATATCAATAAAAAGAATCAAACTACAACTGAAATGTTGTGAACAGAAGACTTGTATTAGACAGCATTGTACAAAGAATTTTCTGAAGTGTAGTCCGGTCTTACTTATTGCCATTAAGGCTTGGAAGCAGAGACAACTTCCAATATGCAGTGCACACAACATCCCACCCATTTTGCAACCCCTGAAAAAGGACTTGTGTAATGGTGTGAAGAACATGGAACATTCTAAGGCAGGGGGTGGACCCTGATGCATTGTGCGAACAGCCCAGACCAATTTGGGTGGACTGGATTGCTTAGTTGCAGGCTTTTGGGGGGGGGGGGACAACATACAGCACTGGGCCTATTTCAGGAGATGGCCCTGGAGCTGCAGCTCCACCAGTACCTCCTCCTTAATCTGACCATGTTTGTACTGTATGACAATAGAAACAGCGATGGTATTTTAGTTACTGTAGTTGGAAAGAAAACTGTTACACAAAGATGGAAGTCAGGCTAATATCATCAGTAAGCATTGTCATTTTAATCATGGATGAGTTATATAAGAAAGACAAATTCATGGAAGAACTATGTGGCTAGATGGGTACTATGAAAATGTATAGAGATATGATTAAAAGGTAATAATTTGAAGGTTTGGGGCTCTATTAAACATAGTTGATTGGGTTTGGTCATGTGAGAGCAATTTCATTTGGAGTAAATGTTGACAGTCTACCCTCTAAATATTTGCATAACCTTTAATTAAGTAATGATGAAAATATGCACAGTTAATGTTTACTAATTGTTTGTTTTTTGGGTTACAGTTTATTTAAATTTAGTGCAAATGGGTTCAAATAGATGTACAGATATGTGTTCATGTATAAGCACCTGGAATAAGTATTCAACAATGTAAAAATTAAAATGCATTTTGTGATATTGATTGTACTGTTAATTACTTAATTAATATTGCTATGATGTATGTCTGTAAGTTGGAAGCAATATGGATGTGGTTTCAAAAACACATCAATCGATAAATAAATAAATAAATGACATTTACCTATGCATAACAGGCCATAGGGAGCTTCACTGGCACAAGAAGTGTCATCAAAAATGTGTTTGTACTAACTGTGCATACATTGATATTATTCAGCTGCAGCATCATTAACTGGTGAAATTTAAACAGTGGATGCAGGCCTCCATGGACACATGCATCGGGCAAATGACTTAAACATATTAGCCATGATGGCAACTGGGAGTGACATACTTACTGTGTCCTGAAACATGGCTGTTCACCACTGTGGCCAGAAATGGTGACTTAAGATTGGCATATAAATCCATCCTTATATGCCACCATCCCTTGTGATGGGACAACACTGTACATATGGACTTGTGGTTGTAATCCACACCCTTAGGACATATCTGTGGCAATAGACATAATACCCAAATTAATACCAACTGCACAGCATCTGCATATGGAAGTGTCTGGACAGTAGATAATAATAATGCTGTGAGTGTCAGTAGTGAGTCCACCTATGTTATATGGGTTGGAGACAGTGGCATTGACAAAAAGGCAGGAGTCAGAGCTTGACGTGGCAGAGCTGAAGATGTTAAGATTTGCACTGTGTGTGACGAGGATGGACAGGATTAGGAATAAGTATATTAGAGGGTCAGCCCAGGTTGGAAGGTTTGGAGACAAAGCCAGAGAGGCAAGATTACATTGGTTTGGACATGTGCTGAGGAGGGATGCAGAGTATATTGGGAAAAAGATGCTAAGGATGAAGCTGCCAGCTAACAGGAAAAGAGGAAGGCCTAAGATAAGGTTTATGGATGTGGTGAGAGAGGACATGCAGGTGGTTGGTGTGACAGAGCAAGATGCAGAGGACAGGAAGAAATGGAAACAGTTGATCTGCTGTGGCAACCCCTAATGGGAGCAGCCGAAAGAAGAAATATATATGGATCTACTTTACATGATCAGCATTTCACAAAGCCAAAGACCATATGGCAGACTATATGATCGATTTTGAAATGTCGATCATGTAAAAAAAAAACACAACAATAACTTATTTAAACATTGCTAGCAGGGGGGCAAGTCCTGCTGCACCCCCCAGGGGGGGCTCCGCCTGTCACCCCCCCAAAAAAAACTTAAATATTCCAACTCCGAGATTGCACTACAGTGCGGAAGATGGAAATCTTTTCATTTCGCACTGTACAGAGATGCCCATTCCGCATGGTCGAATTTCCAAAAGTTGATCATATTGTCTCGGCCATATGGTCTTCGGCTTTTTGAAATGAATATATATATATATATATATATATATATATATATATATATATATATATATATATATATATATATATATATATATATATATATATATATATATATATATATATATATATATATATATATATATATATATATATATATATATATATAGATAGATAGATATATAGATATAGTTATATATTTGTGTGTATTTACCTTACAGTAGACTCAAGATAAAGGATATCATAAAATATAAATGGTATATTGTAGATGTTTTTTATTTATCTACAGTCAACATGTCATCAAAATATGTACAACGTTGATAGGTCATCAACAGTTTACCTACCTCCTTGGTGCATCATGAAGGCTGCTAAAATTCCCCTAAATCCATTGTATTTACCCTACTACCTAAAATCTAAAATGAAAATGTATACACTGCATCCACAAAACGTAGACAGTGACACCAATTAAAGTACCCTAGCTCACCAAAAATTTACCTTGTATGCAAACATACCCTCAATTTAAAAAGGGAAGTACTTTGAAGTAGACTTTGGCGTTGATTTTTGAAAACAACCTCTCTAAAAGAAAATAACTACTCGATCAGTTCAGAAACCCTGCTTATACCATACAGCTGCTTGATGTTACAGTACACCCTGCCACCCAGAAGACCCATGCACAACTCTGCCCAAGTGTAACATCCTGCTGTAGGACACTAAACAGCAACAGGAACTCTCAAAGCATCACGAGCGACCCCCCCCCACCAAAAATACAGATAAAGCATCTTTACACCCTGCCACCCAGAAGACCCATGGTCAACTCTGCCGAAGTGTAACATCCTGCTGTAGGACACTAAACAGCAACAGGAACTCTTGCAGCATCGTGGGTGACCCCCCCCCCACCAAAAATACAGATAAAGCATCTTGTATGTCCAGCTCTTTTCTTGATTTTGTAACTGCACTGTCCTAGTTTTCCCATAGAAGCACGCCGCAAAGAAACCTCTGTACTCCTCTTTTCCCCCATCTCACTCCAACCACTCTAACTCTCTACCTTTACTGCTTAGTCTTGTGTGACCCTGTTTTTTTACCTGTTCCTAGCCCTGTAACACTGCTGTATTGTCCCCCCATCTATTACCTTTATCTACCACTCTGTAAAAGGGCACTGTAAAAAGAAAAGTTCCTATATCTAGTGTTTATCAGTGCTCCTTTTCTGTTCTCTGTTTACCCGGTGTCCTTGGCTCCCTTGTTTTATCTAGCCCTAGGTAATTTTAACTGCAGTTGTTGTTTTCCCACCTTCTGCCATATTTAAAATTATACACTTGCCTTCTTGACCATATTTTCCCACCTTCTGCCATATTTAATGTCATACACTTGCCTTCTTCATATTTTATGTCTTTCTTCCCACCTTCTACCATATTTAAAATTATACACTTGCTTTCTTGACGACAGTAAGATACATACTGTCTGTCTAGGTCCTTTTTTGCTCTTCGTTCTACCTGTGTGGAGATAGTTTTTTGCTGGATTCTTGGGCTCTCAGGGCTTCTGAGGTCCAGTGCAACCCACTCTGTTCACCCTCCGCTTCACTCTGCACTCACTCAGCTTTGCTCCAGGTTAATTCCGCTCCCCTACCATACCCCCATTCCCACACACCCCCTCTTTCATTATATTTATACTTCCGTAACCCCTCACATTCATTACCTCATTAACAGCCTCACAAAACCCACCCCCTACAGACTACTCCCACATACTCAAATTTTATCTTCCTTAAGATGGCTTCCCTCACTAGTACACTCCAACACATACAATTCCTTTTATTCATTCTCACCGGCACTGCTCTTCTAAGCCTATTATTCCATACCACCTCTATATACACCACCTTAAGCCCATCACCACAGTCATCCAGCACTCACACCCTACCACTATCAGACAATAACAACAGTTACTCTGACATCTTACCTTCTTTAATCTCAACACATACCCTCACTCTCACCCCAACAAAACCAATCTCTACCAACTCCAAACTTAAACTCTGCCTCTCACAATACCCCAGACCCCGCGCAAAGAACAATCATGCCCAAACTATTATTCAACTTCTCCTCGTACTTACTAAATGTGGGGACATCCACCCCAACCCTGACCCAAACCATCCCCAAACATATAACTCAAACCCAAAACTATACCAGTTATACTTTATAACAATAAACATTTGTAGCATTTGCAATATAATTACTGGATTTCATACCTGGCTAACTACCCTCAAATATTGTCACAGTAACTGAAACATGGCTAAAGCCACATATTTCAGATACTGAAATTCTCCCTCCAGGCTACAACATAATTTGTTCTGATAGACTCAACAAAAAAGGCGGCAATGTTGCATTAATATATCAAAACTCACTGAATCTCATTTCCTACCCCAACCAGTCCCTACCTGTCAAAATTTAGAATTTGTCATAACATCTCTTCATATTAACAACAAAAAAAAAATCTATCACAGTACTTTATATCCCCCCAGGCCAGAACATTCCCATTTTAGAGGAATTTCTGTCATGGATAAACTTTGACCAAAATAAATTCTCAAACATTCTAAAAACTCATAACTGGATCCCACTAAAAACTCTCCCCCTAGATGAGGCAGTTAATTACTTTAATAAGCTCTTCTTGGATACTCTTAATTGCTTAGCCCCCATGCGTACCAAACAAACAAAAGTGAATCACACCCCATGGCTAACAAAACTGACCAAACAATGCCTCCTTCATAGAGATAAAGCATGGAAAACTTGGCAAAAAGATACAGCACAACAAAATGAAATTAATTTCAAACAACTCAGAAATACAGTCAAGAAGCAAGTAATGCAAGATAAAAAAAACTATTTATCCTCTAAGCTTACAACCTTACAAAATAATCCAAAGAAATTCTGGAAGTCAGTCTCCATTCTTCTGAATCCTGGCACTCTAAAAAATCTGTCTCCTGCACACGAAAAGACCCTACAGCAAATTTCCCATGACTTTAATACCCACTTTATTACCACCACCCCAAAATTAGTCAAAGACTCCTCAGCAAGCCTAAATCCATACTTCCAGAATACTAATAATGTAATACAAAATGATAATGCACGCACCACTCATTCTTGACAAAAATTCCAATCCACCTGCAACTCACTCATTTTCTTTTCAACCAGTACCCACATCTCTCATATGTAAACTCTTAAAAAAACTCAAACAATGCTCGTTCTGCAGACAACCTTCCCCCAGAATATTTACAACTAGCAGCAAATGCAATTGCATATCCGGTTAGCATTTTTATAAACCACTCTCTCGCAGAAGGATACGTCCCATATTTATGGAAAAAATCTATTATTCCTCCACTACATAAAGACCAAAACTCTCACGACTTCTCAAACTATCGCCCCATCTCTATACTTTCCCCCGTTATCCAAAATCCTTGAGAATAGCTCAGATGGTGTAGTGGTACGTTGCTGTGATTGTAGTGCACAGCGTCCTGGGTTTGATTTTCGGCAGGGCTGATAATTTCCAAAGCTCAGTTGGCCTTGTGGTGCATTGCTCTGACTGTAGTACAGAGGGTTCTGGGTTCAAGACTTCCCCCACCCAAAAAAAGAAATGAATACAAGGCACCAAAAGTCATCAGTAACAAAATCCAAACAAGTGCCCTGGAAATATTGAAAAACAGCAGTCCACAGCTTTGATGCAAGTATTTTGAGCTTCTGTGGCTCAAAGGACCAGTTCAGGGTTCTTATCCAGAGATATATTACTTTCCAGTTTTCTGCATGGGAGGGTGGCCTAATGGTTAAGGTGTTTGCCTTACAAACACAAGGTGCAGGGTTTGAGTCTCACAAGAGATAATTGGCTAGGCTTAAAATGGCTCGCAAGGGCAGTTAGCTTAGTACTAATCTATGAACCTATAAACCTATGAATTGTGTACACACTCAAATACCTCATTGATAATGATCTTCTGCCTCCCACTCAGTACGGCTTCCACCCAGAGCACAGCACAATTACAGCCCTACTCTCATTCACCGATACTGTCAACAAAGCCTTAGATACAGGTCACTCCACTTCAGTAATCCTACTGGACCTATCTAAGGCTTTTGACACAGTATCACATACTAAACTTCTAATCCAATTAACAAAACTTGGCTGCTCCCCCAAATCCCTCATCTGGTTTACATCATACCTAAACAATAGACAACAATCTGTAAAGTGGCATAACGTCCAACCTGGTTATCTGTCAAACAACATAGGAGTCCCACAGGGTTCCATTCTGGGAACATTTACACTTCAATATCTTTATTAATGACCTCCACAAAGTCTCACAACTAGGTGAAATGATCCAATATGCCAATGTTTCAACAACAATCTCTGCTTCAAACAATTTCTCTGACCTCCTCACAGTTACTCAAAATGCTTTTACAGAGATTGAATCATGGCTAAACAATTCACAACTGCTACTAAATGCCAAAAACAAAAAAACTTTTATTATTCTCTTCAAGACAACCAGATATAGACTTCAAAATCTTCTCTAAAGATGGAACTGAAATAGAATTACAATTGATGACAAAACTCACCTTTGAAACACACATTCTTAACACAATGAAGAAAACACACTTTAAACTTGGCAAACTTTATCGTCACAAACTCTACATGGACAAACCCACCAAAACAAAACTGGCAAGTACCTTACTCATCCCTGCCCTACTTTATGGTAGTGCCATCTTTACTAACCTTCAGTCATCCCTCAGCAATAAACGTCAGTCTTGCTACTATAAAATAGCAGAATTCGCCTCAGGAAAGCCTAACTGCTCACACCACTGCCAAGCAATCTCTGAACTGAACTGGTTGGATTTCTCAAACTATCTCTGCTTTACCCAAATAATGCTAGCCCATAAACTAATTTATAAACCAAATACTTGCCCAGCACTCTCATCAATACTACAAACTTATATTCCGACACTTACCTTACGATCCTCCGACAAATTGCTACTAAGTGTAACCATGCCCAATAAAAGAGCTGGACAATGCTTGTTCTCCCACAACATTGCTAAACAGTGGAACTGCTTTCCCTCCCATATTACCCAAATAGACTGTATAAAACATACAAAGTAGAATTAAAAATGTACTTCCTAAATAACCTCAAATACCAATGCAACACAAACAAGCCACCATAAAACCTGCCTGCATGTAAGTACTATGTGACTGTTGACTGAAGGGAAATCAGCATCCCATGCATATCTATATTTCATCTCAATGGTATGAATCCCATCTTCATGTCTAGCTCCACTGTGTTCTTAGGAGACAGTCATGATTAAGTATGTATTACACATAAGCTGGATGTTTATGAACTGGAACCCCTTCTTTTTCACACCTACTAGGGCAAAGGCTGCAATATATATTATTTATGTGTTTGTTTGCTACTATGCATGTTTATTTATTTATGTATGTATGAATGTACTGTATGTCTATATATAGTTATGTATTTATCTGTTTATTCACTTATTCATTCATGTATTTGTTAATTCATATATTTATTTTTGTTGTCCAGGTTAGTCACACTAAGCATGGCCTATTTTCAGCAGAGACCCAAGGTGATATTTATTTTTTACCAGGGCTAATTTGGCCAGGACACTATGGAAATCTCTGTTTGGATACAGTTCCTCACAATGACCACAACATACACTGCTGAGTGCTTGTAGGATGGTTTGTCATTTTTTTGCAGGGCTATTAGAGAATGTTATGGTCTTCCCCAAATGCCATAAAACCCAGGTGACAATTGCATCCAGTATCCATACTAAAGATGGCTAAGATATGTTTAGTGTTTGACTTATAAATCACTGGAATATGCCTTTTGCTGGATTTGATATGGTGGCTATAACAGGTAGTCCAACCATGTGATCCAGAGGGTATCTGTTGTATGTCACATTTCACACAGGGGGTATAGAAAACTGTAATCTCTTTTTATTAAACAAGGGGCTCTTATTTTTATAGGATAATAAGGGTTTGCCTAAGCATATTTGTTGTAGTCTGACATTCTTCTGCCTAGCCTTGCAAATCCATAAATAATGTTCCTGCTCTTTCATCATGTACATTGTGACATATGCCCACCAAAGGTACAAGTTCATATTTTTATATGTAAGCAGGAATGTACTTATTTATTTATTTATGCACTAACTTAGTCCTATTGGGCAAATGCTGATTTTCAAAGGGACGAGAGAACAAGTGTATAATTTACAAATAAAAAAACTGATATTAAAAATAAGCAGGCCAATGGCAAGTATAGACTTATAATGCTAGCGCATTAAAATGAAAATATTTAACATTGTTATCAGTAAGGCATTGCTGTCCCATATGTTATTTGGCAGAGGTTTTACACCGGATGCCCTTCCTGATGTAAGTAGAGGGAGTAGAGTTGGCAAAGGTGGATGAGTTTAAGTACTTGGGATCAACAGTTTAGAATAATGGTGAGTGTGGAAGACAGGTGAAGAAGAGAGTACAGGCAGGGTGGAATGGGTGGAGAAGAGTGTCAGGAGTGACTTGTGACAGACAGGTACCAGTAAGAGTGAAAGGGAAAGTCTACAAGAGGGTAGTGAGACCAGCTATGTTGTATGGGCTGGAGACAGTGGCACTGACAAAAAGGCAGGAGTCAGAGCTGGAAGTGGCAGAGTTAAAGATGTTGAGATTTGCACTGGGTGTGACAAGGATGGACAGGATTAGGAATCAGTATATTAGAGGGTCAGCTTAGGTTGGATGGTTTGGAGACAAAGTCAGAGAGGCGTGATTGCGTTGGTTTGGGCATGTGCTGAGGAGGGATGATGGGTATATTGGGAAAAAGGATGCTAAGGATGGAGCTGCCAGGTAACAGGAAAAGAGGAAGGCCTAAGATAAGGTTCATGGATGTGGTGAGAGAGGAGATGCAGGTGGTTGGCATGACACAGCAATATGCAGAGGACACGAAGAAATGGAAACAGATGATCCACTGTGGCGACCCCTAACGTGAACAGCCGAAAGAGAAGAAGAAGAAGATCAGAAAGGCATTGCAAATGCACATTGCAATTTAAAGATATGAGGAGGAAAATAAAAGGAAGAAAAGGTTAAACATGCTACAAAATATAACAGGGAATAAACTAAAATTAGTATTTATACAAATCATAAAAAAATTAAAATGTAGGATATAGGTGCAGGCAATATATGCATATACAGTCTGGCTGGAAGCTTCATTACATTCTTGCAGCAATAATTGAGGTCACATGCACAGCACCTCTGATTCTGCATACAGTTTAAGTGCTAGCCTTATAATTATATGTTGTATACATCTAGAATTAACTACCAACAAGGTAGGCCAACATGTGCATGAGACAACTATGACTGTAGAAAGCAATAGAATTTTGGCAAGAAAAGTGAAAAAATGAATGAAGTAGCAAAAAAGAAGGAAATCTTACTAACCAAGATGGCAGACTAGGTGGGTGTCAGGAAATTTCCAGCAGAAAAGGATTTGTAAATACATGTACAAAACAAAAAAAAAAAGATTTTTTTTTGAAAACGTTGCACAATAAAATAGCAAACAACAGTGTGTTTTGTAACACAAACAAAATTTAAATATACAGGTGGTATTTATAGTTGCACTTACACGTAGCTGGAATTTGTGCTAGTTGCACCTAAACACTGTAGTGGAACAATTAATGGACATCAGTTGCCTTTGGCACAGCAGTTGTAACCTGGTTTGGTAGAACTTAAGCAAATCAGGTACTAATGATATATAAATGAGGTTTTAGTGAAAATTCTGCAACTATCTTACTATGTAAATAGGGCAGCTTTCCCATCTGTGTGCAATTCATAGTCACTTTTTTCATGTTTTTTACTTTGTAATCTGCCAAGATGCTTGGCTTGCTATTGGTGCTAGTTTGGCTGTTTGCCACTGTGAGCTGCTTGTCTCTGCCTCCCCAAAACTGATGATGCCCAGCGGGGCCCTCTGGCCAATAAGGCAAATATGTAGACAAACATTGACTCATTTTAATTTTGCTGACCAAGAAATAATTTTTTTAGATTCCTAAACACCTTTATTGAATTATAACTTGTGACATAGATAGACTTAAATTTATATAAAAGTAATCAAACAATATTAACAAATTCACATTTACAAACATTATACATCACATA
The DNA here is from genome assembly GCF_019279795.1 of Protopterus annectens. Taxonomy (NCBI): domain Eukaryota; kingdom Metazoa; phylum Chordata; order Ceratodontiformes; family Protopteridae; genus Protopterus; species Protopterus annectens. The sequence continues at coordinate 1,643,432,659 of NC_056728.1, read as the reverse complement.
TATTTTTATATATCAAGTCCAAAAGTCGAACCAAAAACACAGGAAAAACACCAAACTGCTCCGGTTTATGAAAAATTATAAACTTTTTATTATAATACCATAATGGTAAAACTTAATCAGATCTGATGAAATGTTATCATTACATAAGATGAAAGCACGTACGGTATTATAATAAAAAGTTTATAATTTTCTGTAAATAGATTGGAACAGTTTGGGATTTTCCTATATTCTGATATATTCTATAATGATAGCATTACATAAAATTATTCAGTTGCTGCATTCTCATAAACCTTATTCCTCCTTCAAAATATTTTTCTGCATGTATTGTTTGCACAATTTCCATTTTTTTATGTAATTCACTCCTACCCTTTTTGAAAAATCCCAGTTCCCATCCTTTTATCTCTGTTAGAATATTCACTACTTCAAGAACAGTTGGTTTAGATTTTGATTTCCATTTTCTAGTAATTGCTTTTTTGGCAGCCACCAGAATTAAACTTAACATGGCCTGACTATATCTAGGCAATTCAGATCCTGTATCCAAACTCAAAAAAATTATTTCCTTAGTTACATTCATTTGCTTGCCCAGAGTACTCTCTAGGGAAATTATAGTCAGCCATCTCATTACACTCCCAAAACATGTTCTGAGTTATCAGTTTCTTCCCCATCACACCTCCAACATTTGCCATCTACCTGAAGAAAAATTATTTGGAGTCTGCTTGGGGTATAAAAGTATCTATGCAAACACTTGCAGACATAAATCCTAAATCTTCTAGACTTTGTTGCATATTTGGAAGCCATACATATGTACTTCCATTGTTTCTTTGTGATTTGCATATCTAATCTCTCTTCCCAACCTTTTCCGACCTCTTCTGATTGATTCTTATAGTTATTGTGTAACCTTTTATATGCCCTACTAATTTGCCCTTTTTTAACACCAGCTTCTGTTCTAGATTCAGTTAAAAATTCAACCAGTGCAGGTCTTTCGTTTAGGATTTCTTTATCCCTTTCTCTTTGTCTCCACTCTGACATCAATCCTTGATAGGAAAGCCAATCACTGTTCTGCAATCCAAATGTCTTCATGGCCTCTTCTCATTCTATTATCTTTACTTCTCTAGTTATCTGGTTCCAATACCTTGGTTCTTTTGCCAGCTTCTTCCAGTAAATTCCAGCCCCCTTGTGTCTATTCTTTCTTCACATAATTGCAGACATCCCTATTGGCAGAATCGCCTTTCTCATTCCCATGTTGGCAGCTCTTAGTATGCTTTCTGCTGCTTTATTAATATAATATTCAGTATGATTGTTGCTGCTCTTCTTAAGGATCTGCATCCAAAATCCCATTATTTCGTTAGTTCTTTAATTAACCCCTTGCTTCATCATCACCCCTTTCCACTTTGAGTTGTAGCTTTCGTCTTGTGATATGTATAAGAGTCTTAATGGTATATCTCTAATATATCCATTCAAATCAGGTAATCCTAAACATCCTTGTTCTGTTGGGAGGATCAACTTATTCCACTTGACTCTTTCCTTTTTCCCATCACAAACAAAATCCTTCTTATTCCCATCCCAAACAAAATCATTCAACTCCTTCTTAATTACTGTCCACAACTTCTCTGGTTGATAGAAATATGCCTGACATTTTATAAAACTAAAGGGACTAAAAGCAGTTGTACTGCTTGTACCTTTCTATACATATCCATAGGCAAAAACTTCTTGTTTCTCATTTTTGTATTATCTTTTATTTAGTCTCTTCCCACATACCCTTAGCTGCCATAACTGAATCATTTTTAATCTGTACTCCTAAATACTTCATTTTGTCATATCACTATAAATATGTGTATTGCTGTACCAATTTGTATGTTGGTACATAGTTTATAGCTTTAGCCTTTGTTTTATCTTCATTAATTTTATACCCTGAAATATACAAAACTGTCTCAGAATATTCCACAACACTGAGATTTGCTTTTCTGGTTCCATCATGTCCAAAATAATATCATCTGCAAATAAAGCCAACTTTTCTTTAACACCATATCAATTATATCCTTGAATTTCTGTGTCCCTTGTTTTCTTTGCCAATGGTTCTAAATATAACACAAATAATAAAGGGGAAAGAAGACACCCCTGCCTGGTTCCTCTGTTCAGACACAACATATCAGAGAGAAGAACCCTCCCACTTTCCTTTTTGCCTCTGATCTCTAATATATAATTCTAATTAACCTTATTATTGTATCAGGAAACCTAAATGCTTCCATTGCCCTACTCATAAAATCCAAACTTACTCTGTTAAATGCTTTCTCTGGATCAAGACCTACCAATAACAGCAGTATTTTCCTACATTCTGTTTCTCTCTGGATCATCGTTGTTCCATTAATGTTGCCAGATGTTTCCCTGTCCTCCACAAAACCACACTGATACATATCTATCAGTTTTGACATCACCTTTGCTATTCTTTTAGCCATTATGGTTTATAATTGAAATGAGCCTATATATATATATATATATATATATATATATATATATATATATATATATATATATAGGATCCGTACTGATCCACGAAGGAATTTTTAACCGAAACAAAAATGGCTGGGCATACTTACGCGAAAGTGCTTTTCACCAAAGAAGCACTTTTGAGGAAGTATGCCTGCAGCTAGAGGGGGTTGTGGAGGAGTGACTGTTGCGTATACAGTACTATGGTGCGGATAACGGAAAACTTCCCCTCTCCTCACTGTAGTGCGATCTCAGAGTGAGAATATTAAAGTAGGGTGTGTGGGGGGCACAGCCCCCCCACATGGAGGTGCAGGGGGGCTTGCCTTCCTGCATAAACATTAATTTACTGTTTTTTCTTTTTTTTTTTTTTTAACACACTTTAGCGATAGCAATTTTTTGGTGAAAAGTGCTTTTGCTAAAGTGTGTTCGGTGATAGTGGATTCGGAATGTTGAACTTTCATTTAACAGTCCTAGATCCATATATACATATATATATATATATATATATATATATATATATATATATATATTAAGATGAATCAGATGGGTCTTTACTGTCTTTAAATATTACAGCCACCACAGCATTTTTCCAAGATGTTGGTGCCTTCCCTCCTTTTAAAATGTTGTTAAACAAAACCTTCCAGGTCTTTGTCACATTCGTCTTTCCTAACGTCCCAGCTTCCACCAGAATACCAACTATTCCTGGAGTCTGGTTATACATTACCATTAGTTTCATTTGTGTTTTTTTTCTGAAATTCCCCAGTTCTGTGCTTTATACAAATTTTCATAATATTTCCAAAATATCTCTAATACCTCTACAGGATCTCTGGTTGTTTTTCTTGTCAAAGACTCCCTAAGGTTGGCAACAATCCTTTCTACTTTCTGTTGCCTAAGTCATTGTGCCAAAAGTTTTTGTGCTCTGGAGTTATTATAAAAAATCAGTTGCTTAATACCACTCTTTGTAAACTCATGTATATTATCCCGGTACTCTCCTATTTTCTGTTTAGAATGCTGCAGCTGAGCCTCCTCGTATTCTGTGAAATTCCCCTTATTTTGTAACAATTTAACCTTTGGCAGCCCCTCTAAATAATGCTTATCACTTCTTAACCATATATATTTTTCTTTTATTGCTACCCTACTTTTAAATTCCACTTTCATTTTATGCCACTCACAAGCTATAACTTCTGAAGTACTCTCTATCTTCTCTAATAACTCCTGGATAATTTTTACAATCCATTCCTTAAATTCCTCACTTTTTAACAGGTAAGTGGGGAAGCACCAGTGTCTCAGCGTTACTTCATTACCCTGCATTTTTATAATAGTAATCATTAGTGCATGCTCTCAAATAGTTATTGGATGTGTACCAAAATTCTCAATTAAATGAACACATTCCTGTGAAATATAATTTCTGTCAAGTCTATCTCAGTTAATGTATGTTGTAATATAATATGTAACTTTCTCTTGAGTTCCTACTACTAAATATACATCTTTCATACCAAATATTTTCATAAATTTCTTCATAATTCAACCATATTTTGTTATATTTTCCCTTCTAAGCCCCCCAGATATACCCTCATTGTTGCATATCAAATTCCAGTCCCCACATATAAATAATATTCCCTGCTGAAAGCTAATTATTTCTCCCAATTTTTTAAAGCTCTAAAAAAAGCAGTTTTGCCAGTGTAACCTTTATCCTTTGCCAATAGCCCTTTACCACTACAAATCTGCCATTATAATGTTTTTTCCTCTACCATTTCTGGAGTTCTTCTAGAAATTAATGTAAGTACTCTTCTTTTCCTTTGTCCCTAATATTCTGCAGAATATCCATCCTGAAATCCTTTCTATATCAAATTCACATGCTCAGTTCTTTCAAAAAATATATTTCCTATAGCATTGCTATTTGCAGTCTGCATTTCTTAATATAAGCATTCTTTCATTTTTGCCTATACCTGTGACACCACTGGCATTCCAAGATAATATGGAAAGTGTCACCATTATGGTAAGAGGTCATCATTCCCACCTATTATATATGGTAGCTTTTTTAAATGTCTATTTCCAGCTTTTGTGATACATGCGTCCATTAATGTTTGGCAGGTTAATCCTTTATATATTTTTTTCATATCATCAGCATTGGAACATATGTCACATTTTGCAAGACATTTTGTTCTAATAAAAATCCTCAAATAAAAAAAGCAAACACACCCCTTAACACCCCATAACTTATTAACTTAATACAAACATACATAACTATGCACACTTTCAAATAACGAAGTTTAACTCTCCTAATAGGAACATATGTGCCAGATAGACAGTTGCTAACACAGGCCTTAATTAACCTGAAATTTAGATTATCCATGCTAAGACACATGATACTGCCTGTGCTTCAGCTTACACTAATTAGGGTCTGTGTTCTTTTTTATTTTTTATCTTTATTCTCGCTCCCCAGATGTGAAAACTATTTGCATACTTTTAGAAATCTTTAACTTTTAGGCTTGTAGAAACCAGTGTTCTGTCTTTTATGCCTATTATCAGCTTGCCTCCATGGAAAAGTGAGAGAAAAAAGAAAAAAGCAGTCCTCTGTTGCAGCCTGAAAGATAAACTGAAACACTTACTGCTAAAATAAAAATGTTTATTATATTTGGTGTTCTCATTTACGTTTCCCCTTAAAATTTGTTATTATTATTAAGCCAAGGGTCTTAATCCAGACATTTACCTATGCAGACCTACGAGAAAACATATCATTTCTACATATATTATGATCTGTGTACACCATCCCCCACAAGGACAACCCAAGATTACAGCCCATTAACTTAAACATGCTTTTGTTCAGCTCTTCTTCTGTTCTGTACTGCAAAGCCCCAGTGCCTACATTTCGTAATAACAAGAAAAGAAGAAAGAGAAGAGGAAGAATAAGAAGAAGAAAAAGAAGTACCTGTTTGCTTTAATAGCTTTATCACATACAAGAACAATTAAAAATCATTTACTATAACAAAGAAGGCACAGCTTAAATTTGAATGCATACAAATTACCAGGACTTAACAACGTGTTCCATTAGTTGTATATTGAAATGTAAAAATTTAAGTAGATAATGGGAAAAGTGGCATTTGTGCCACTTAGTTATTTTAAATTCAGTCATCTTAACATTTCACTCTATTTCAAAGCACCATGAATGTTTCATATGTTTTAAAATATGTGATTTTTTTAAAAAAACAAGTGAAGTTGTACAAATGTGTACATTAATATGCACACCTTTATTTTATTTCATGCAAAGTAGTGTGTTCTTTTGGTAATTATTTGGTTTGAATACACAAATGTTTTTTTCTTATGGTATCCTATTCATACCAAATATTTATATTATGTATATAATTTCACATTTTTAATTGTCATTGATTGTTAGGTAATTTAATGTAATAGAACTTTTCAGTTTAAATTACAAACTATCAGTTTATATATATATATATATATATATATATATATATATATATATATATATATGTACATATTCTTAATTATATCAGTTTAATTATTGCATTTTTGGTTTTGGAAGTTATAATGTCATTGTTTTTGATAAATAGCACCTGTGTATAGCTTTAAGCAACAATGTTGCTTTAAAGGTGTGGTCTAAAACGTCACTTCCACTTTGGTTTTAAATATGATGTGTGTAAACAATTTTTTACTTCTGAAGAAGTTTGCTTTGGTGCAAACGAAAAGCACTTTAAGTCCTGGTATTAAACAAAAGAACTGTTTTCTGAGCTGTGCCTTCTTTGTTATTTTAAAAGTTTTTTCATGTTTTTTGAGATTCAAAAATCATTTACTATAAAATATGCAATTTGGATTTGTGAAACATTTCATAGAAATACTGTTAAGAAAAGTAACTGCTTTACTTGCAGTTACATTTTTCCTCTTTTCCTGTCCCCTCAGAGTCCTTCCAGATATTAATGACATAAAGTAAGGAAAATGCTTTTCAGTCCCTCATAAGTTTTACAAATTCAACAAAAGTTCACTCTTTCCACTTATTATTATACATCCATATTTCAGAAATGTGATTGATGCTTTGCAGTCTCACATTTATTCACTAATTTTCTTGTTACTGGTGTTCTTCCAATTAATTTCCATCTCCCAGCTCTAGATTCTGGTTCATTTCCATAATGCTCATCATTCTTTTGTTCAACTCCCAAGCTTTTCTCTGTCTCTCAAGCATTTTCTTTTGAAAAAGTGGAACATATTTCACTGGCAAAGTCTCTCCATGTGCTTTATTATTAGAAGAATAAAAAGCAGACCCCCCCTTCTATTTGATGACTCATTTTTTGTTGGACAAACTTTTGTGTTTCCTCCTTAGCCTGCTCTGCATCAGAAAATAACTTTGATCCTCCAGGAAAAATATTGTGAAGCCAGCTGGATACAGCAGCTTGAATCTCATGCCTGCTTCTCAACATTCCTTGATTGTTGAAATAAAATTGTTTCTCTTCTGCCTAGTGTACAGTGGATAATCATTTTCCACAAACACTCTACTGTTTCTAACTTTTAATACTTTGCCCATTTGCTACAACTTTGTCATGATCAGCTCTTTCTGCTGCAAAGTTTGCATCTTTACTAATAAAGGTCTTGGCTGCCTTCTCATGGCCATATTTAGAGCATCCACATGGTGTGCCCTTTCAGTTAATAGTTCCTGCTGTACAAAGACAATCCAGTTGTTTATTTCTGCCTCCATAAAATTCTGACTAGGAATTTCTTGATAGATTTAGAGTGGACAGATATATAGTACAGGCTTGTAAGTTTGTATAGCCCACAGACAAGAACTGAGGGATGCATGATCTTCCTATACTTGTAGATATCAAGCTGTGTATAACCCTTACTATACTTGCCATGTGGACCTTCTGGAGACAAACTGGGGACATGCTGGGTATCTGACAAGTTTCTGTTTCAAGGATACGTCAGCAGTTCCTTAATATACTCTTGGTACATATGGGTCAGTACATCTATTTCCCACTGTCATGTCAGGACTGAGCCAGTACTATGAGTGCCTTCAACTGGATGGAACTCTTCCAGGAGGTGCTTGATGCAGTATAGTACACCCATGTTGCCATTAGGGCTCTGTCTGGAAGGGGGGGTTAGCATTGTAACAGGAAGGTTTGCATGGGGGTGCATCATGAACATGTTGGTCCAGCATCATGGCAGTGCCCATGATTCTCACATCTGCCACACAAGCTCATAGTATAGCCTCTTGCTGCATGGTAGGATTCCCCAAGGTCATCTTTTTGGTAAGTGCAACCTTTTTTTTTCTAATTATATAGTAATTTCAGTAGGTGAAGACTGTAAAATGTATTACTGAGTAAAATGCTCCCCTTTTTGTTACATCTTCCCTTCCATTTTTCTTTTGCAGGTAATGCAGGCTACCCATTGGAATCTTGGTTAATGACAGCAGTCCATAAACATATGGGATTAGGAGTACTTTATTACCACCCTGTCCCAAACATGGATAGTCACTGAGCAAGTGTTTGGCCTGCTGAAAGCCTTTTTCCATTGCCTGGATGAGTTTAGGGTTGCCCTTTAGTATGACCTTGTTACTGCATGCTGGATGTTTACTGCATGTTTAGTTCATGAAGCAGTACCTATGTCGTGACTGAGTGGTTTTAACATGTGATGTTAAAATCTGATGAGGCTTTGCTGCCTTCTTTGAGCTTGCATCTCCTTGAACCCCTGAAGTATGTATTTCAGATGTACATGGGGTCTGGCCTAACATCCTCCATGCATGCAGACAGTACCCTGTCCATAACCACCTGAAGTCTATACTAGCGTTCACATGGAAGTGCACATGGATGTTATGTGTGCAATTATACTGTGCATGAACGTCATCATGGCATTGTCTCTGGTCTCCACCATTCCTATGTACTGGTGAAATTCCTCAGTTGTACGGTCCTGTGCTTGAACTATTTCACAGCACATCAGCTACTGAGCAGGCAAAGTCTTGCATGTGTCAGGAGCTAACTGTGGAAATTGTCTTTGTCTGACACCCCTTTGCACAGGTGTGATATCAGCTAGTGTTCCTACTAAAATACTAGTCTCTTCTTCAAGGTGGTCATGCTGTTCACATGAAACACGTGCTGAGCTACATGGTGTTACCCCCTCCCCTTGTTGTAATGCCATATCCTCATTTTGCTGAGTGTGTGACCCTGAGTCTCTGCCTATGGAGTTAGCTATCTGCTGTGGAGTAGAGGGCTTTGCCATACACTTTGCAACTGTGTGCCACTGTCCTCAGGCTGTGTCATGAAAATTAGAGTTATGGCATCATCATCAATAGCCATTCTGCTGTCAACATCAGCCTGCTGTGCTGAAGCACAGGAAGTGGTTGTTTCTGGTGCTAACCATGTGAAGAAATGGTTAATGACAGCTGTGACAGATAAAATAATTTATCAAGAAAGAAATGATAGCCATACTTACCATTGTGAGATAGTTGCCTTTAGTCCACACCTACTATATCTGGTTGATGATGGCAAATGTTAAAGGTTTCATGTGGAAAGGTATAATGGCCAGAAGATCTCAGCATACCATATTGAAATTATCTCTACTGATAGATATTGCATAAAAGTAAAGTTGTCTTCTCTCATAGTAACAGTGTGATATTTTTACAAATAGTATGTGATACAAAGCCTGCAAAGTATGTAGAAAGAAATATTCAGCAAACAAGTGTGATTAGCCTAGGACAAAATGTTTGTTTATTTATTAATTTTACATTTGTTTACCAGGAAAGTCCAACTGGGCAGAAACTGTCCATTTTCAGGGAGAATAGTACATCACGTTACAATAATTTTCATGAACTTTCAATTGAGAAAGACATGTAACATAAGCACAGTACAAATATCAAATTTCAAAAATTCAATAGAAGAAAAAATATACAGCTCCATTAGAAAGACATTTAGACAATACATAGAAAGTAATGTACCAGTGGTTAATGAAAAAGTGGTATAATTTGTGGTATTATGCATATTGCTACAGTTAATAATGAGAGAAGAACTAGGTTTTTATTAGGTTAGTCTGGGTCTTACAGGCAGCAAGATATCTTGTGGGCTTAAAACATTAGTAACAGATGGCTATGATAATAGCGGCTTGCTGAAAAAATAGAGGATTCCTGAAATAGCATGATAAGCTAAATACATACAAAGACTCGATTGACAGAACAGATCTAACAAAGGAAAATGGCTAACAGTGCAAAAAGAAATGGCTATCTTGTCACAGAGTACATCCTGGTCTTCTCAAAAACTGATAAAAAAACAGAAAACTGGTGATGTCCACAATATTCTCAGAAATTGATTAAGGGACCACAGATATGCCAAGAATGTTTCAAAAATATTTAAACTTAGACTGTATAAAAAGTGACTGAAAACAGCTGGTTGGAAGGACATTTAATCATTGTATTTATTTATTTTAACATTTGTTAACTGGCTATGTCAGACTGAGCATGTGCCCTTTTTCAGTGGAGGCTCGGTGAGAAAATCTCCATACAGAACAAATATTATTCAGAGGTAACACAAAGTACAAAAACCTTCAGTAATATGACATAAAATACAGGAGTACTATAGGTACATTAAAGTCTCAATATACAGAACAGAATATGTGTACAAAATAAAATAAATCATAATAATAAAATAAATCATGAACTGAGTGTCATTTGAGGAAGTGCAATGTATCTGTCAGTAATCCAGATTATAAAGAAAATGTTAATATCTTGACAGTAGTATTTGGTCAGTCATATTAATAAATATTATATTAAGGAGAAATACAGTTGTACAGTGTCTTAGTCTCTTGTTTGCCATTTTAACAGTGGCGAGCCAGACTGCATTTGAATCTTTAATAATATATTCGTACCAGTTCACTATGGCAAACACTTGGTTATCCCATTAGTGCCACCATCAGTACAGTTGGTATTAACCAGCTCAGCAGTATCTATTAATTCCCACTTTTAGTAAAGCCAAAATTTCATCTCTGCATCTGCTCTAAGACATTTTACCAACATTTTCAGCAGAGAGGGAATTTCCAGCTTTCGGTTTTGGTCAACAGCCTAATCACTTGTTAGCTGTTTCTAAAATACGGTAAACCTCTTTCTAAAATAACATGGATGCCATCAAGGACTAAAGTGTAAAATGCCCACATACTATGGCAATAGATTTAAATCAAACACCAGATAAAGTTTGGACATTAATACACCAATGGTATAAACAAGCCAGCAGCAAACTTAAAAGTAACAAAGCATTGTCTGGTATTAGCAAAAGTAATAAAGTTTATCTTTGTAAATGAATAAAATGTTTTGATCAATATTTGCAAAATTATTGAACACTTGTTGACTGTATAAACTGTGGGGATAAACACTCTCAATTCTGTATGACTTTATAAAACTGTTGCAAAAGATAAAATTTACACAGGACAGGTTAGATATGGTATGTGGAAACAAAAGGTCATTTTGTAATGTCGATCTCCACTTTTTATAAGAAGTTTCAGTCATTTTTAAATAAAAACAAAAGTTTAGAGTTTGGGGAGACAGCAGAAATGTTTAAGACTTACTGTCTGCAGTGGAATGATAATGCTAACATTAAGAAGCTTTCAGCCAAAGAGCAGGAAGACAGTTTAAAAAAGATTAATGAAAAACAAATGGCAGTATTAAAAAGCATGACATAGAAGTCAGGAAACATGCACAAGATGTTATTGCCATTTTGGAAAGGGCTGAAGCAGCAATACATGCCACCACTGAGGCAAAGTCATGTGGGAGAGATGAAACAGAAACACTTAGGCAAGAATTAATCAAAGAAAAACAGAAATTCATGGTGATATTAGCTAAAGAAACAGAACTACAAATAAAAATAGGGGAATTACAGAAACAATTACATGAATGTAAAGCTTCAGAGGCAGAATTACAAAAGCCATTACAGGAGCTTAAAGCTTCAGACAGCATTAAGTCTGAGGATGTAGAAGTTGTGACAAGCACTTCAGTTATCTATACCAGCAGTCTCATCTGTTTCAGACAATACCTCACTGAAATGATAAAAAAGGTACAATTTTTTACAATATGTTAACATTTGAAGATTGGTTGTCATATATAGCTGGAAATGCATGGAATGAGTCTTTAGAATTATGTTTTTTAGCATTTATTCCAAAATGTTACAAAACTTTCGTTGTTGCTAATGACTGTAATCCTGATTCAAAATTAAACAGAATGGCAGCTGTGCTCTTGGCATACTAACAGAGACAAACTCTGACAACTAAGTTGTTAGAATATTTTAACATTACAGTTTTTGACTAAATGTTGGAACATGCAGAACATTTTAAACTGGCTTGTCAAATTGTTCACAACATAGATGACAGGAAAATGGAAAGACCGGAAATAAGGAAAAGGTTAATATATGCATTTTTGGAGCAAGTATAGGAAGTTCTGAGTGACATTAAATGTATCTATAAATTACTGACACATTAGAGCAATGTGTTTATAAGCTGATGAGAGGAAGAGTCATGAGTGATGGAGACATTTTCAAACATAACATTTTCTCCCTCGCCACTGATGAAGATGTTTTTAAAATTGTAAGTGCAGTACGACAGGGAAGAGGTAGAGGCAGGTGGGGGATGAGAAAAGGGATGGATCGTGAGCGGTGTCTGCCACTCTGGATCCGGTAACTTTTTTTCTGTAAGAAACTTGAATATGTCAAGCAGGAGTATCCACATTATAACAAGTGGAAAAACAAGCAAATAGAAAAGGGAATATATGCTAAGGAACCAGAAAATAAGGAGACTGGAAAAGAAAGACAAAACCAAAAATCTCAGGATGATAGTATTGAGGGTCAAACACTTAAGGCAAGGGGGGAAAAAACAATATGACAATGAAGAGAATGTCTACACAGTGGAATATAGTGAAAATCCTCCCTGTAATCCAGATCACAAGAAAAGACATGCTGTATCTCAGAAACTGCAACGTTCTGTGTATGCAGTGGATGAAGATGATGATTCTCAGCAACAAAAACACAGTATTTTTGTCATTAGAGAAGTCCTCAGAAACATAGGGGATAATGAAGATTCACAATAGGGTTGTGCCCCCCCAAATAGTTCATTTAGTATCTTTTAAGCGAGGGAACAATGGTCGACCTTTGACCAATGTTTGGGCGGGGGGATGCTCTGGAAAAATGTCTTAATAGACACAGGAGAGGCAGTCTCTGTTACAAACAGACAAGTTAAGGATGGACCTTAAAAAGAAAACTTTAAGTTTGGGTTTCAATGGTACTGCATGTATCACAGTAAGCAGGGAGCCTGAAGAAATTAGATTTAATCAGGATGGAAATCCCATAACAGGAACATTTTTGATGGATTCCAGTTGTGGGACCACCACAATAGGGATGGATATTATGAACAAGTTGGGAATAGTAATACATTTTTCCGACTGCATTTTGTGGAAAACAAAAGATGAAAATGAAGTGGGCAGTGACTGTAAGTGTATGACAGTTCAAGTTAACTTGATAGAGAGTAAAGGAAACAGGGCAATGTCCCTGACAGATGAACAGAAGGATATATGGGACTCCATAGAGCAAGAATGTCCGACCCTATGGGCAAAATCAAAAACAGATTGTGGAAGATTAGAAGTACCAGTCGTGGTAGAAATCTCAAGGGACTTCATCCGTCCTTTTCAAAAGCAGTATCCAATTCCAGCTGAAGCAGCAGTTGATATGAAGAAATGCATTTAGAATGGAAATAGGCAGTCATAGTCCAAAAGGGACATAGTCCAACAAATTCATCAATTTGGCCAGTTAAAAAGAAAGACAAAAGTTACTGATTAGTAATAGATCTCCAAAAGATAAATCAGTACACACAACCAAGAGTGCACCTGATACCAGAAGTCCCAGAATAAGCAGCTCGAATAAAACCAGAAAGTCAATGGTTCACTGTGACAGACCTGGCAAATTAATTTTTCTCAGTACCACTTCAGAAAAGAAATTGGCCAGGGTTTGCCTTTACTTTTGAAAATCAACAATATGTCATGACTAAATTTCCACAGGTATTTCAAAACAGCCATGTCATTTTCCATCAAATGGTAGAAACAATCTTACAAGATATGAGCAAGAATGACAGGGGAACTATACATTATATTGATGATACTTTGATACAGCAAGAGATGGTAAAACAACACATATAGCAGCTGAAATAGGTTCTAGAGAAACTGCAACAGTCAGGGTTTAAAGTAAACAAAGACAAAATGCAGTTCATCTCACAAGAAGTTAAATTTATAGGAACCATCATCAGACCAATGGGGAGGACCCCTTGTAAAGAAAGGGTACAAGGAATTCTGGAGCTGGCAAAATCTTTGGCAATTCCAGATTTACAGAAATTTATGGGAATAATGAACTACAAAAGGAATTTTATAGAGGATGATGCAGTGGCTGTAGCTCCTGTCTGTAGCATGCTGTCAGAACAAAAAGATGAAGTGGATCTAAAGTGGAGTTGCATTGAAGAAGAGGCACTAAAAATGTGTAAGCATAAGCTAGCACAGGCAATGGAGCTGATTGCTCCCACCAATAAATTGCCTTTTATTTTACAATCAGCAGCAGGAAAAGAGACACTTTTAGTAGTGCTATTGCAGTCATGGCCTCATGGGATATCTCCAGGAATGGAGAAACGGTTTAGACCAATTACCTTTTGCAGTTGAAAAATGACTCCAGTGGAAAACAGCTATCATTCCTGCATTCAGCAGCTTTTGGCTATATACTAGGGAACAAAACAGACAGAATGCTTGACCATGTTATTAGGGGTCATAGTAGAAACTCCGCATCAGACAATAAAAACTCTATTAAGTAACAGCAAGATGAACAAAATTACTGAGGGGGTTAGTCAGACTGTTTTTTTTTTCAAAATTGCTGGCTACATTCAGTGCTAGAGATGTACACATAAGGACTTGGAACAAGTATTACCTATCCCATTTTATTAGATAAGAAGAAAAGCCACATGACTGCATGGCAGGTCTGGAAAAAACAGATAAGTCACCATTAAAAGCAAATCATGGCCACCACATTTCAACTGTGGATGTGGATGGTGGCCGATTCTAAAAGGACAGAAAATATTATACTTGATTTGCAGTAGTGACTCTGAAGAAAGAAGACAAACTGATCCTAGTCAAATTACTAGGATACATGTCAGCACAGAGGGCAGAACTGGAAGCTGTAAAGTATATTCTGCAACATTTCCATCCCGTGAATATTTACAGTAATAGTGCCTATGTGGTAAATTCATTGAGACTACATATGGTCAAGGAGACGATTCATTGATAGTGCAGAAAAACCTTTAAAGCACACTACTGTTTTATAGGACATATGCAAATTGATACAAAAGTATCAGTTACAAGGACAATTCATATTTTAAAACTGAGAGCTCATTAAAGGACAAGCAACGAAAATGCCAAAGCAAAGGAAGCCGCTAAAAAGGAAGAGCCTTTATACCCTGAAGAAACTGAAGGAGAACTCCAGTTCTCTGAAGTATGGTCCCTAAAGGAGGGGAAAGAAACAGATGTGAATTTGGAAAAACTACAGAAGGATTGGGGAATACCAGAAGAATTAAAAGAATGTTTTCTGCCATTTCATACTGAGCTAATCAGAGGAAGTCGGAGGAAGGGCTCTGAGCCAACTAATCTGTGATATATAACATTAAGTATCCTGTTTTTTGATTATTTCTGAGTTATTTGTAGCACTTTTTGTCTGCATATACTTTGTTAGCTAGTTTCACTGTGTGTGAGGTTTTAACTAAAAATTTTCTACAATTGTTAAGCATCTGGTTAGGTTTGTTTGTTCTGATTTCCTGCTAAGGAGTGTATCACATAACTTTTTTGCAGTTAAAAGCATTTTCTAGAGTCTCCTTGATCCTTTATCTTTTTAAACATTTCTGCAGTTGTTTTCTACCTAAGTAGTGTTGGTAGTGTAGCATTGTCCATATTCAGGCTTGTGTTTTGGGCCTAGTTGTTTGTCAGTAGAGGCTGTGTGTCTGAACACATGTTCCAGGCCATCATAGCTTAGCCAAAGCCAGTATAGCATTTCAGTGAGAGTGAATTGTTTGTGGTCATTGGCTGACTGGGGTTGCTTGGACCACAGCTTGGAGTAAGCACCTCATTGGTTCTTTCAAGCTTTTTTTTAAAGTTGCTTCAGGTTTAACTGTGTTACTTAAGAAGTTAACTTGTGAGTGTTTCTGCCATATCACACTGAGCTAATCAGAGGAAGTTGGAGGAAGGGCTCTGAGCCAACTAATCTGTGATATATAACATTAAGTATCCTGTTTTTTGCTTATTTCTGAGCTATTTATAGCACTTTTATTGTCTGCATATACTTTGCTAGCTAGTTTTACTGTGTGTGAGGTATTAACTAGAACTTTTCTACAATTGTTAAGCATCCTGTTGGGTTTGTTTGTTCTGATTTTTGTTTTCCACCCTCCCTCCCTATTGGTATCCTGTTTTTATAATTGGTGGCTTTGCAGTTGCCCGCCCCTTCTGTAAATTTGATCTGGGACACTCCTTCCAGTCTAGTGTCATTACCTCATTCTACCTGATCCAGGGAGAACATTTGAGAAGGCCAACCCAGATAGTCTCAGTTTCTGCTCCTCCTTTCCCCTTTCCACTATACAAAAAAAAAATTCTAAGCTTGTTTCCCACCTTTCATGTAAGTCGTCTAGTCCGGATACAGATTTACTGTATCCAGGACTGTTTGTAAGCTTCTGAGCCCCCAAGCCTTTCTGTGTTGGAGGGAAGCCTTCTAGCTTAATTTTGTTTTTTAGAACTAGCCAGTTTTCTAGTTTCAGCACTCAAATCTGTTTATTTGAGCTCAGCACTTGTTCAGAACTCATTGTAAGCACAAAATAAGCTACAAATTACTACAGCAGTCAACTTTCCTCACTTGTCTAGAGGAAAACAGTTTTTAGTACTTAATAAGCACCTATCCAGGTATGCCTAAGGGTCAGCTCCTGGTGTTTTCTCCTGTTTACCTGATGAATCTGGGCATCTTGGGGCAATGCAGCAATTGCCTCATGTACACAGACAACCCTCTCCTCCTACCAACCAACACTATAACCTATGAGAGATGCACTTATATAGCCAAACTGGAAGCAAAGCTCTCTTCACCCAAGACTGGACTAGACAGTCAAGAGGAGAAGGTAAACACTTGCACCACACCACACTCATGGCATAGTCCCTCAAAACCTACACCACCAAAACACCCACATAGAAACACAAAACACACACCTACATTCACGGAGACTCTAAAAAAAAATCTACCCAACCAACAGGAACCTCCAAAGCAGACACACAAGCAACCTCCACCCCCCAACACAACCCAAATGACACATAGCCCACAGACTCGGTGTGTGCCACTCAACCACAGCCCATAAGGCATAACAACATACCCAACACTCTAGTCATAGGTGACTCTATAGTCAGGCACACTGATGTTCCACTCACCAGGCTAAACAAGGAGAAAGTTACTGTCAGCTGCCTGTCAGGTACCAGGATCTTCCACATAACGCATGCATTCTGGTCACTCCACCACAAGTACAAATATGACTCCGTCAGTGTCCATGTTGGTGTGAATGACCTGAGATGTACCTCCCTGGACTACATGAAAAGAGACATGGAGGAGCTATCCGATCTTGTAGCCCAGGCAGGTATGACCCTAGTCCTGAGTAGCATCCTGCCATCACCCAGAATGATACCACAGTACAAGGACAAAATGATTGACTTCAACAATTGGCTAAGATTCTGGTGGCATTCTAAGTGGATCCGGTATCTGTCTGCTTGGGATGACATGATCGACAAACCACAATGCTTTGCCAGAGATGGCCTGCACCTGTCACCCTTGGGATTCCAGATACTGGCTAAAGCTCTTGCCACCTCTATAGTGCCTTTTTTAGGCAAGATTCAAATGACAAATTGACCACCGTAACAGGTACAAGCATGCAAAATCTGAGGGTAATGCTACTTAATGCTAGAAGTCTAAACCTCAAAATGCACTCACTTGCAGCACTCCTTAAAATGGAGAACATCGACATCTGTGCAGTGACAGAGACCTGGTTCAAAGCTCCAGAGAGCACCCCTGCATTACCAGGCTATAATTCATACCACACCTTTCAGCCACCTAACCTGGACTGAAGTACTAAATGTGGAGGCGTGTCCATATTCATTAAGGATATCCACACCTTCAGGCTAGTTGCTCAGCATAATGCATCCGAGATTATCCAAGTGCAACTAACTCTGGGTAAGACCGCAATCCAAATTGTAGCTTGCTACGGATCCCCCACCATGCCCCAGGATTCCCACTTCTCATTTCTTGATACACTGGAAAATATTAGGGTACAACCTAACACCCTAATAATGGGTGATTTTAATTACCCCACCATTAACTGGGAAAACTACTCATGTGCCAACTCTTGTGCTCAACGTTTTCTGGAATTCATAAATTCCAGTGCCTTAGATCAACTTATCCACACCCCCACCAGGGGCAGCAATATCCTAGACCTGGTCATTACCAACATGGGCAACCGGTGTTCCACACCAGAGGTCAATTCCTTGTTGGTCAGATCCGACCACAAGCAAATCACCCTAGACATCCTCATCCCACCCCCACCCCCCATTAGGGAAACCACTGTAAAAATTTCTCCAAAGCCAACTTCACGCTTCTTAAGACAAAAGTGGCAAATTTCATGACACCCATGCTGACAGACAATAGAGGTACGACTGCTGAATCCTATACAATGGCACTTTATAAGCACTTACACGAGTGCAATCCCTAACAGAACCAAGATGCTATCCTCCAAAAAAAAAGAAGCTAATCTGGTGGTCTCCTGCCATAAACAAACTCTACAACAGAAGAAAGAAACTGTTGCAAAAAAGAGTAAAATCCCATGATTGGAGGAACTCCGTGGTCAGCCTCAGTAAGAAGCTGAGATCCCTCATAAAATCCTCCAAAGCTAGTTACGAAAACAAAATCGCCACTGATTCTAAAGACAACCACAAAGCATTCTATAGCTATGTTAAGAATCTCAGTGGCAACATTCAGATCTGCTCTGAGTTACAGCACAATGGCACTAAATATACAGAACCGACTGATAATGCCAACTTCCTGGCAGATAGGTTCAGTGCTAACTTTACCCCT
Organism: Protopterus annectens; assembly: GCF_019279795.1. NCBI lineage: Eukaryota > Metazoa > Chordata > Ceratodontiformes > Protopteridae > Protopterus > Protopterus annectens. Next base: position 1,643,414,015 of record NC_056728.1, on the reverse strand, counting down.
CTCTCATCCCCTAAAGGGCCCATCTCTCTACCGAAAGAATGCAAAGTTCCTGTAATCACGGCTGCACAAGTAAAAAACACACTCTCCAAAGCCAAGAACACAGCATCCATGGGACCTGACAACATCCCAGGCTGCGTTCTACATGAACTACAGAATGAACTGGCACCCCACCTAAGTACCATGTTCAGTCATAGCTTCACCTCAGGCTTTGTGCCCACTGAATGGCACACAGCAACGGTTATCACACTCCACAAAGGGGGAGCCACTTCGGACCCTGGGAACTACCGCCCCATTTGCCTGACGAGCCTGGTCTGCAAGGCTATGGAATGTATCATCATGGAACTTATAAACAATGACAATGGTAATCTCCAAACTCTGGATCCTACCCAGTTCGGATTTGTAAAAGGCAGATCATGTCTCCTAAACCTGATAGACTTCTTTGAAGCGGTCACCAAAGCCGTAGATGAGGGTAAGGTGGCTCACACAGCCTATCTAGGTATTGCCAAGGTTTTCGACACCATCCCCCACTCTGGAATTATAGATAAACTCACTAAACTAGGTATAAATTCCTATGTCACAAGATGGGTTGCCAACTGGCTCACTGACAGAAACCAGACTGTGAAAGTAGCAGACTCTAAATCCACCTTCAGACCAGTGACAAGTGGAGTACCACAGGGTTCAGTCCTAGGTCCTCTCCTGTTTGGTATCTACTTCTCTGAAGTGCAGGCTAACACAAAAAGTCTTTGGCTAACAAAGTTCGCAGATGACTGCAAACTAGGAGCCATAATCAAAACTCCTAACGATGGTGACATCCTATAAAAGGGCCTCACTGAGACAGATGCCTGGTGTCAAAGCCATGGCCTCAAGCTAAATGCCAAAAAGTGCATCGTCATCCCTTTTGGTAAAAGCTCTGTACCCATGAACTACCATATAGGCGGTAGTCTACTTAATACCGAAAGTGTGATAAGAGACCTTGGGGCACAGGTGGACAGTAGTCTCTTCTTTGATAATCACATCATCACAGTAGTCAGGAAATCCTTCTACATGGCACACCTCATCACAAAAGGTTTCTCATCCAGGAAAAAAGTGGTTCTTGTTCCCCTCTACTCATCACTCATTAGACCCATTATAGAGTACAATGCCCCTTTTGGTATGTACCTCACAAGACATCTACATCAACTGGAAAGGCCACAGAAATACCTCACAAAGAGGATTACTGGTCTCAAACAGATGCCCTACGCAGACTGTCTCAAAAAACTCCAGATTTACTCTGTCACATATTCCTACTCAGAGGCGATCTCTGCCTAACATACAAAGCTATGTCAAACTCAGAGCTTTTGGACATGCTCCACATAAAGAAATCCCAATCCCTCCGAGCTACATGCTCTAAGGACCTAAACCTTGTCACCACAATAAACAGAACATGCTGGAGGGATAGATTCCTATCTCTGAGACTTCCCATACTCTGGAACAAACTACCTGTCTATATCAAACAAAGCTCCTTATTAGCACTCTTCAAGAAAAATCTTGATGATTGGATGGGAGATAGGAAATTCACCCTGGGGATCACTTCTGTGGCCCTGCTTGACAGGGGCACAGGAAAATAATTGTCTTGGGTTGCAAAAGCCAGGGTACCATTTGGCTAGGCTTATATAGGCCCTAGGGCCAATAGCCTAGTACCTACCTATGAACCTATGTGAGTTAAAAAGCAATGGGGCAGACAGGCTTCTCTACGTTTTTCATACACAAAAAGGCTACGATTACCAGACATTCTGTTTCAACTAGCAAAACAACTAGTGAGGTTTAATCACCAGATTCTGGAACATACAAGGATAGTAGTGAAAGAAAAGTATTGAAATCCAAATCTGAAAAAAAATGTGTAAATAAATGCAGTATGAATGTCTGATATGTCTTCAGACAAATGCAAAATACAAAAAGTCGCAGTTGCACAGTGTACCCAAGGTAGATAAGACCATGGTATGCCATACAAATTGACTGTGCTGGACCTCTGCCTCCAGCAAAGGGTGGATATCACTATTTGCTGGTGGTGGTAGATGTATTTTCAAAATGGGTGGAGGTGATTCCAACCAAAGGAATGACAGCAGAAGCACTATGGAAAAACACATTTTGTCACTAAGGGTGGCCCAGGGTGATAGAATCAGACAGTGGACCATAGTTTGTCAGTAAAATGATAAAAGAATTTTGTGACGCTGGAAATTCAGCAAAGATTCCTCGTGCCATACTATCCACAATCAAATGGAATAGTGGAAAGAATGAACAGAAATTTAAAGGACAGGTTAAAAAAGATGTGCATTGAAGAAGGAAATGATTGGGTAAAACATTTACCTAACATTCTGATGGGAATCAGATCAACACCCAGTAGCAAAATGGGCATATCCCCATTCAAGGTGATGACAGCCCACATAACACAAATACTTGCGAGAGATGCAGCTATTTAGCCAAACTGGAGGCTGAGCTCTCTCAACTCAGGACTGGCAAGACCAGACAGGAGGAGAAGGCAACTACACACACCACAAAACCAGCCTCACATAATGCTACCACACCACTGAATCAAACACATAAACACACGAAGACATACTCGGAGGCTCTGAGTAAAAATTTACCTAAACAGCAGAGGCCTCCAAAGCAGACACCCAAACAACTGCTACCTCAAGACACCCCACAAGCAGCACATAAACCACAAAAGCAGTGTGCAAAGCAGTCACAGCCCTTAAGGCCAAATACAACACCAAACATACTTGTCATAGGTGACTCCATAGTCAGACACACTGACGTCCCACTCACCAGGCTGAACAAGGAGAGGGTCACAGTAAGCTGCCTATCGGGCGCTAGAATCTGCCACATAACACAAGCACTCTGGTCACTCCACGGCAAGTACAAATATGACACAGTCATTGTCCATGCTGGTGTGAACGACCTGAGACATACCTCCCTGGACTACATGAAAAGAGACATAGAGGAGCTCTCTGATTATGTAGCCCAGGCAGGTATGACCCTGACCCTGAGCAGTATCCTTCCTTCACCAAGAATGATGCCACAATATAGAGACAAGATGATCAGCTTTAACAATTGGCTTAATGTCTGGTGTCATTCAAAGGGATCCAGTGTCTGTCTGCCTGGGATGACATGCTTGACAAGCCACGCTGCTTTGCAAGGGACGGCTTGCACCTGTCACCCCTGGGATTCCGGATATTGGCTAAGGCTCTTGCCACTCCCATAGTGCCTTTTTTAGGCAAGGCTCAAATTCTAAACCTACCACCCTAGAGAACAAAAATGGGAAGAAACTGAGGGTAATGCTGCTCAATGCCAGAAGTCTAAATCTCAAAATGCACACACTCGAGGCCCTTCTCAGTATGGAGAACATCAATGTCTGTGCTGTAACTGAAACCTGGTTCAAGGCTCCTGAGAGCACCCTGGTACTATTAGGTTTTACCTCATATCATACATTCCGGCCCCAAAACCTGGACCACACCACAAAAGGAGGGGTGTATCCATATTCATAAAGGATACCCACACCTCCAGGTTGGTGGCAATGCACAAGCTTGAAACCGTCCAGGTGCAACTAACCATAGGCAAAACTGCTCTACAAATTGTAGCATGCTACAGGCCACCCTCTCAAACTCAGGAACCCCACACAGCCTTCCTGAAGACACTGGAGGGTATAAATGTATCTCCAAACACCATCATATTGGGTGACTTCAACTACCCGAATATAGACTGGGAACATTACTCAAGCCCTAACTTTCTAGCCCAACGGTTCCTGGAGCACATAAATTCAAATGCCATGGAACAGCTAGTCACTGTTCCCATGAGAGGAGAAAATATACTAGATCTCATTATCACAAACATGGGGACAAAATGCTCCACACCGGAAGTATATCCCTCATTGGTGAGATCTGATCATAAACTAATCTCACTGGAAATCCACATCCCGGCCCCACCCCAAACAAAAAAGACCACAGTGAAGAACTTCTCTAAAGCAAACTTCACACTACTCAAGACTGGTGTGGTATCCTTCAAGGCCCCTGAGCCAGTGGAAACCACAACCAAAGCTGCGGAAGCCCTTACAAATGCCTTCTATGAACACCTCCAGGACTGCATGGATCAGGCAATCCCAAATAAAACCAAGACTCTTTCCACAAAGGGCAAACATCCAGTCTGGTGGACCCCAGCCATTAACAAACTTTACAGTAAGAGGAGAAAGCTATTACATGATAGAACAAAATCCATAAAAGGGAAGTCACCCCTGATCATTATTAGTAAAAAAATACGAGCACTCATAAAATCAACTAAGGCCAATTTTGAGAGAGAAATTGCCATGGATTCAAAGGACAATCATAAGGCCTTTTTCAGCTATGTTAGGAACCTGGGTGGAAACTCCCACATATGCTCAGAATTAGTCCAAAATGATACAAAAATCACTGAACCCACAGACATTGCCAACATACTGGCAGACAGGTTCAGTGCAAACTTCACCCCCCTCTCCCCCCCTAAAGGAGAGATAACTATCCCAGCAGAGTGTAGCCTCCCAGACATCTCAAATGCGCAGGTGAAAGTTGCTCTCTCTAAAGCTAAAGACACAGCATCAATGGGACCAGATGGTGTCCCCGGCTGTGTGCTACACGAGCTAAATGAGGAAGTAAACCCGCACATAAGGCAGCTGTTTAATCTCAGCCTTACCACAGGATACGTACCCAAGGAATGGCGTACGGCAACTGTGGTCCCTCTCCACAAAGGCGGTGCCTCTACGGACCCTGGTAATTACCGCCCCATAAGCTTAACAAGTCTAGTCTGCAAAGCTATGGAGAGGATCATAATGGAGCTCATAAACAAAGATATAGGGGACTTGCAGACATTGGACCCGACCCAGTTTGGCTTCGTCAAGGGCAGATCATGCCTTTTGAACTTGGTCGACTTCTTCGAAACAGTCACCAAGGCCATTGATGAGGGAAAGGCAGTCCATACAGCCTACCTTGACCTTGCAAAGGTTTGACACAATACCCCACTCGGGTATTGTAGAAAAACTTACCAGCTTAAATATAAACCCATATGTCACAAGATGGGTTGCAAACTGGCTTAAGGACAGAACCCACAGGGTTAGAGTTGCTGGCGCTATGTCAGACTCCAAGCCGGTCACAAGTGGTGTCCCACAGGGCTCGGTCCTTGGCCCCCTATGGTTCGGCATCTACTTCTCAGAAGTACAGGCCAACATGGGAGGACTTTGGCTGACAAAGTTTGCAGACGACTGCAAACTGGGCGCCATAGTGGAAAGTGCATCGGACACGGATATCCTTCAAAAGGGACTCACGGAAACAGATAGCTGGTGCCAGAGCCATGGCCTGAAGTTAAACGCCAAAAAATGTATAGTCATACCCTTCGGGAAAAACAAGGTAACCCCAAGCTACCATATAGGTGGCAATCCACTAAGCACAGAAGAGGTTATCAGGGACCTGGGGACTCAGGTTGACAGTGGCCTTTCTTTTGACACTCACGTTGCTAAAGTGGTTAGAGAGACCTTCTACATTGCCCACCTGATCATGAAGGGATTCACATCCAGATCTAGTGAGGTCATTGTTCTCCTGTACTCTTCACTTATCAGACCAATGATCGAGTACAATGCCCCATTCGGGATGTATCTCACCCGACATCTGCAGCAATTGGAGAGACCCCAAAAGTTCCTCACCAAAAGGATAAAGGGACTCCAAAATCTGTCATATGCTGCCAGATTGAAGAAACTCCAGCTCTATTCAGTTGCATACCGTCTGCTCAGAGGTGACATGTGCCTGACATACAAGGCCATGTCCAACCCGGAATTAATGGACATGCTCCACCTCAAAAAATCCAAATCCACCAAAACCACTAGAGCAAGCGACTTAAACCTTAGCACGGATATAAATAGGACGTGCTGGAGGGATAGATTTATCACTCAGAGACTCCGTATGCTGTGGAATAAAATCCCGATCCATGTGAGGCAGAGCACCTCGCTGGCTCTGTTCAAGAGAAATCTTGACCTGTGGATGGGAGATCGTAGGTTTATCCTGGGAATCATCTCTGTGTCACTGCTGGACAGAGGCACAACAAACTAATGGGCACAGTATTTTTTCATATAAGGGGTGGCGTAAGCCACAAAAATTTGGGCTAGGCTTATAAATGCCTTAGGGCAGATAGCCTAGTATAAACCTATGAACCTATGGAAGATGCCCCTACAGTTCCTTTTTGATTCAGAGGTCCAGAGTGAGAGGCACTGTTGGAGGTACCAAAGCATCAACAATAGATGGAAGACCTGCAAGAAATATGCCAAGGCATAGCCAGAGACCAAGCATTCCATTTATGGAAAAAGGCTCCAATATTGCCAGAAAAAGAAAACATTCAAATTGAAAGCAAAGCCTTGATTAAAAAATCAGTAAAACCAGTCCATGGGACAGTAACTGGCCATTACATTTGAAGTAAAGGAATTAATTGGACCTTTGGTCCTAAAAGTAAAAAATGTAAAAAGGCCTAAGAAAACTGTGCTGGTACATAGAGATCAGTGCAAAATAATAAAACAAGGAGAGCAGAGTAAGGCAGATAAATAATAATAATATATTTATATGTTTTATAGATGCAGATCTACTGGTTTGAAAGAACAAGGATGCCAGCTCAAGAAGGGAAGAAACACTTGTTGATAAAATCATGAAGAAAAAAGACACGGAAAGAAAAATTGATACAGTTATAATAATACATGTAATAGGTTTGATGCAAGGGATGGCAATGCAATTAGCACTCAGAAAAAGAAGCAAAAAGAGAAAGCCTCCAAATGGAGGCCTGATTTTAATGCATTTACAGTAATGCAAATGGCATATGCAAAAATGAATAACGCAAGCAAGTGCTAGGTATCCACACTGGTGCCTACAGCAAGGAATAGGGTAGTCCTTACAGCAGTCCCTATGATATTAGAAAAGACATTGCAAATTCTTAACAGGAGTAAGCTTTGTGGGAAAACGGGTAATGCAGACGTTCCAACATTACGGATATAGATAGTTCCAAAAAGGAAATATATGTATACAGTAAACGGGGAAAAATGGTAGGCAATAGCAATTGTAATATAACATTGTCTAAAGAATGTTTTAATAAGAACATGAAAGAAAACAAAATGTACAGAACAGGGTTGACAAAATTAATACATTCAGAGAGATTGTCATAGGCAACACAGCTGACAAAAACACTGTATAAGTGGATGGACTTTAGGGATTGTCATCCAGAGAATAACAGTAAGAATCTAATACAAGCTGTACAATATAAAATTATAAGAAATATGGGTAATTATGACAAGAATGTAAATATGTGGGGTTTTTCAAACAATAGTAATGTAAAACAACAAGGGCAGCCACAGTGATGCAGCGGTTAGTGTTGTCACCTCACAGCAAGAGGTTCCCTGGTTCGATCCTTGGCTGGGGTGCCTTTCGTGTGGAGTCTGTATGTCCTCCCTGTGGTTGCGTGGGTTTCCTCCGACATCCCAAAGACATGGTGTAGGTGGATTGGACACTCTAAATTGGCCCTAGGTGTGAGTGCGTGTGGGTGTGTGCCTTCTGTGGAAGGTTGGGTGCCAGGCTGGCAACTTGACACCGTAAAACTCCACTGCCATTCATGAGCTGACAGGTGATCCGCTGTGGTGACCCCTAACTGGAAAAAGCCAAAAGAAGAAGTAATGTAAAACAACAAGACAATCCAATAGGTACATTATGGGGTCTATATTATATCCATGAAGAGGCATTCCATCAAATGCCTTTCCATCAACCCTTAAAATGTGAACTGTCATAACAGCGAATGGCCACATCAGTAATTTCTTTCCCTGGGAAAGAAATCATTTGCCCTAAAAAGAAGAACACATCACTACAAACATTACAAACATGCCCTCACACTACCCCCTAACTAAATATACCAACTCCGAGATCGCACTACAGTGGGGAAAACGGCAAACTAACAAGGATGGCCAAGCAATTTCTTTCCCAGGGAAAGAAATTGCTGTGGTGGCCATTCGCTGTTATGACAGTTCGTGTTTTAAGGGTTGATGAAAAGGCGTTTGATGGAACGCCTCTTCGAGGACATAATATAGACCCACATTATGTGAGGGAGAATACTACATTTGTAAAAAAAAGCATATAAATGCCTTTCCACAGAATGGGCAGGAACCTGTTATGTTGAATATGTAATACCATTAAAGAGAATAACTGATAAATTACCCACAGGCAGAATAAGAAGTATGAAGAAAAAGAGAGAGGTAAAACAACATTGGCAATTTAGATCAATCATGGATCTATAATCATGACATAAGTGCTGCAGGAGAAAAAGTTTTAAAGCATATGGATTAGAGAGATGATGTAATAGCAGGGGTAGGACTGTTACCAGCATATGGGGCTGTAAAAAGCATATGGGAATTGAGAAACTCTGTAAGCTATTTGAAGTATTAGCCAATGTTACTCATGAGGCCATATCAGACATAACAGTGAAAATGACTGGTATGAAGACAATGGTCCTACAAAATAGGATGGCACTTGATTTCTTACTTGCTTCCTAGAGAGAACCCTGATAGGCAGGGAACACTGTACATATATTCCAGACAAGTCATAATCCATACAGGAACATTTAGATAGGATAGCTGAAGTATCTGTAAAATCCAGGAAGACCTGGAATAGTGACTGGAGTGACTGACTAAGTGGATTGTTTTCTGGATGGTGGGAAATCATCATCATCACAGCTTTAATAGCACTTGAGGGAATTATTTATTTTTGCTTATGATAACATGTATGTGCATTAAAATCTGTATTGATAACAATTGTTAACCAAATTTCTATTGTAAATAATGTAACTGGCAATGAAAATCGCATAAACAATGAGAACATGCTTTTGTTGTAAAAATTCAAATTTTTTGATTTTTAAAATAAAAGGGGGAATTGATAGATATTGTATAAAAGTAAAGTTGTCTTCCCTTATAGTAACAGCGTGATATTTTTGAAAATATTATGTGATACAAAGCCTGAAAAGTATGCAGAAAGAAATATGTAGCAAACAAGTGTAATTAGCGTAGCAAAAATGTGTTTGCAGGACAACAAGATATGCTGTGGGCTTAAAACATTAGTAACAAATGGCTATTTAGAGGATTGCTGAAAAACAGAGGCTTCCTGAAATAGCATGATAAGCTAAATACATAGAAAGACTCAATTGACAGAACAGATCTAACAAAGGAAAATGGCTAACAGTGCAAAAGAAATTGCTATTTTGCCAGAGTATACACCCTGATCTTCTCAAAAACTGATAAAAAACATAAAACTGATGAGGTCCACAATATTCTCAGAAATTGATTAAAGAAGATAAACTTGCATGGCCCACAGTAAGTCCACAGATATGTCAAGAATGTTTCAAGAAGATTTAAATCAGACTGTATAAAAAGTGACTGAAAACAACTGGTTGGAAGAACATTTAATCATGAACTGAGAGTCATTTGAAGAAGTGCAGTGTATCTGTCAGTAATTCATGTTATAAAGAAAATGTTAATATCTTGACAGTAGTGTTTCAGTGGTCATATTAATAAATGCCATATTAAGTACAAATACAGTTGTACAGTGTCTTAGTATGTTGTTTGCTTGCTATTTTAAGATCTACACTAATCTTCCCCACTGCATGCCTACAGTTCCTGTTGTGACCTTAAAGTAGCATTATCAACTCCACCTCTGATTACTCCAGTACCATTGTCATCTGTGTCAGAAATGTCACCACTTACAGACAGATGGTATTCCTCATCTGGTGTTAAAGGTTGCAGTGTAGAAGAGCCAACACCAGTGTTGCTATGGGCAACTGGATTCTGCCTAGCCTTTGTCCTTGCATGTCTAACCATGTAATTTGCTCTTCTCTTACACTGAGCCAAGGTGTAATTCCTTTCCCAACTGCATTAATGTCAGCCACTACTTAATTCCATGCATTAGCACACTGTCTGTCTGTCTCTCTCTCTCTCTCACTGCTTTCAGAGCCCCCTTTTCCAAAACGGCATTTCCCATATGTTCTCAAAGCATCCATAAGGACCAGTTTGGGTTTGTGAAGGGCCGATTTTGTCTCCTGAATCTGATTGACTTCTTCGAATCAGTCTCCAGAGCTGTAGACGAGGGTAAGGCAGTCCACACAGCCTATCTGGACCCTGCCAAGGCCTTTGACACCATCCCCCACTCTGGAATCATAGATAAACTTACTAAGCTGGGCATAAATCCCTATGTCACTCGATGGGTTGCTAACTGGCTTACTGGCAGAACCCAGACAGTAAAAGTAGCAGACTCCAAATCCAGCTCCAGACAAGTGACAAGTGGAGTACCTCAGGGTTCAGTCCTGGGACCACTCTTGTTTGGCATCTACTTCTCTGAAGCACAGGCCAACACTAAGGGACTCTGGCTAACAAAGTTTGCAGATGACTGCAAACTGGGAGCCATTATTGAATCCCCAAATGATGAGGATATTCTACAAAAGGGCCTTACAGAAACAGATGCCTGGTGCCAGAGCCATGGGCTCAAGCTTAATGCCAAGAAATGTATAGTTATCCCCTTTGGAAAAAAAAATGTACCCATGAATTACCACAAAGGTGGCAGGACACTAAACATCGAAAGTGTGATGAGAGACTTAGGGACACAGGTGGACAGTGGTCTCACTTTCGATAACCACATTGCCACAACAGTCAGGAAATCCTTCTATGTGGCACACCTCATCACTAAGGGCTTTTCAT